>NC_085027.1:13037474-13084016 GCF_963692335.1 Osmerus eperlanus | reverse complement strand
TCTGAAAAAAACCTCTTACTGTAAAGAGATCTTGTACTTGCACTTCAAGAGAGAAAAAAATCACAAAACAATGACAAATATAACTACACATAATATCCATATTTTGTTGTGGGGGCTGTTTAGTGCTGACATACAAGTTAGCACTACATGTTAGTCAAGTTAACAAGTTAACACTACAAATGAGTCACTCACTGAATCCATGGAACAGTCAGATTGCCTCAGGGTTATTTGTTGATGGCAGACACTTTGGCCAGAGACTCTGGAGAACCTCATCATCACTATCGATTCCCTCTTACGTAAATATGAAAATAATGATCAGCCATAAAAACATATTTTTCTCCCTAATGCCTTTATTCTCCATTTGTTCAACTACCACAAGCACACAAGATTTATAGTACTTTCAGATTCCGTCTGGTGTATCATGTGGTTAAACTGTTTGTCAAGGCTCAACTACCTCTGTTAAGGTGGATGGTTGTCTACAGGGATATGATTTAGTATTTGAGTGGCATCTTGTAAAACTTCTGTTCCAGTATCTTTCAGATCGATGTATCTTCCTTTGAGATCAGACTGATCTCAAGATAACTTATTTGAGCTTTAAACTTCACCTTAAAATGGCAACCCCTTGTTTGACTTTCTGACAATAGTGTGCCTACAGAGATCAGATGTGCGTCCTTAATATCCAGATCAATTCAAGTATTAAGAGACCAGAAATGCACACATAGTATGTACACATCAATATCTAACAGAACTAGCTGAGGCTACTGTAGGTAGGTAAGCCAGTACAATGCCCCATAAATGTGAGGCTGAAAGTAAGAGTAGAGGTGAACTGTTCCCTTATCCAGGGATTTAGCGATGTCTAGGGAGAGATCTCTCTCTGCACCCCAGCATATCAGCGTATTATATCCATACCACAGCAATCTGGCTCTACACAGGCACCAGTCGCCATCTAGATATGAAAATATATTTGAGACGCTTGAGCAAACACACACAAGCCCATCTCCTTATCTGCTGACGGGATACCTTGTTCAGACCATGTGATTCTTCCAGGAATCTATTTGCTTCTAGGCTTCCCCGTGTAGATTGTGTTCTGTATGGAACACCTAGATCCATAGACCTGGTTCAGGTACGCCAGTATACACACACACACACACACACACACACAGTCTCTCCCGCTCTCTTTTTTCTCTCGTTTGTTCCATCTCTTTTTGCTCCATCTCACTATGTGTAAATCTTGATTTGAACTCTACCATCAAAGAGGAACAATGGAACTTGGACAAACCTTTATCATTGCAGCACCATGGCAACAGCATTTCCTGACAAATATCTTCCAGCCTGATATTTGTATGAAGTTATTAACTGTGCTATTGACTTCTTACACTGTACCCAATGAGGTTTGAACTTGAGTCACTCAAAAGGACTAAATCACAGGCACAGTGTGCTAATCCAAGTAAACTCTCTCTTTATTTCAGTTATATCAGTCCATTTTCTTTTTTAAACCTTCCAATAAAAGATGAGATTTGTATTTATTTATTTGACCTTTAGTTAACCAGGTGAGCCGATTGAGAACATATTCTCATTTGCAACGGCGACCTGGCCAAGACAAAGTGCAAATGTGCAAGACAGCATACAGTTACACAAAAGTACAGGGCACAAAATACAGAATGAGGTAGGGATTGAATGAAATACAAAAACAGTACATAATCTATGTACAGATAGTGCACAAATGATGCTAAGATTACAGATATGCGAGAAAGACAGGGCATTATACAGTATATTACTGTAAAACGAGCAGTGCAGATCAAAATCTAAGTCTGCCATGGCATTAGGCATTAGATATTAGGTAACATTGACCAGCGTATCCAAAGGTAACCCTAACCCTTGTATAAGAAAATCAAATTTTAATGAAAGTGCTGTACTGTGAACCCAAATCCTAATCACTCAAAGAAGAACACATCAGAATAAGTTGGAATAATGAATAGTTAACAATACGGCACACATGGTAGGGGACTGTCCTGACTTTGTCCTCCATTGGGACAAAATCCACATGGTAAAGCTTTAAGGGAAATCCCCCAGAGTGTTAAAACAATGCTATTTGTCTTGGCAGCATCCATTATGCAAGATGCCCACAGAGAACAGGGGACGAGGGTGACAAATGGAGCCGTGGTCCTCCGGCGATGGCCATATGTCTCGTCTCTGCGGCAACATATTAACGTTTATCTAATCAATGGCTTATTGCTGTATAATCTAGACTGGATATCAGAGGCTACAATAGCCTGATTAGTTCTTGAAAATAGCCCATAAAAGCTTTCTTTCCCCCCAAGACAAAATGGCAGACCTTAAAATCTTTCAAAACAATGCATCAGACCAACCAGCAGGCTATTAACGGCCCTAATGACTAACTTGATGATGGCTGCTTTTTAGTCAACATTTTGCGAGGCTTTTATACGTGGGTCAGATCAGCATTTTTCACCAGCTGGTAGATGCAGAAACGAACATGGAGTGAAAATTGGTTGTACAAGGTTATCAACGAGCCTCTCTCATGCTTGCCTTACATTGATGAATTGCTTGACTACTAATTGCATTGATGTCCAAGCTCTTGCAAGGCGCAGCCCCAATGGACTCGGTCCCTTGATTTGTCTCTCCTGTAGCGACAGAACCATCATGGACAGAGAAGAAAAATAATGTTTAAAGAAAACGGATATCCTACAAAGTACAGCCGTCTACAGCCTCTACACACATAATCTAAAGGACCCAATGAAACCCACATTCTCTGTAGTTGTTTATTTATGTGACGATCATAAATTTAAAATATACACTGTACATGCTTCCAATTATTGTCAAAGTTGTGGAAGCTGAAATTCCAATCAAGCAATATGAGTGTGGGTGTGGGGTGAGGACAGGGTGAAGACAGGGTGCCATCTGCCTCACTGCAGAGAGTAGCATGGTGTCCCATTTAAACATTCTTTTGAATAAAATTGGTAGAATCAGATTAAAGGCCTAATAAAATACATGGAATGAAATAGAATGCGATAGAATAGAACAGACTAGAATAGAGTCCGGTCTGAGCACCATGAAGCATTACAGGCATTGTTTCTGTTGCAGCCCAGCTACTCATTTCCAGTCTCTCTGTGTCCCTCCACTATGGTGCAGGACTGCAATGAGCTGGAGGAAGGATGGAAAGAGTGTGTGGGGGTAATGTGTGTGCGTGTGTGTGCTTTTGCGCCTGCATGTGTGTATGTGTGTGTTTGTTCATGTGCACAGATCAGAACAGTTATAGAATCTCCAGAGAGGTATAATGAGATGAGATTACTTTATTGAGCTCTACAGGGGGGCAGGGGGACAGCTCTTGTAACACAACCACCCCATCCTCCACTCTCCTCCATGTTTGGCTTTGTCAGATCCGTGTCCTCGCAAGCCTCCTTTGGGCTACAAAACTCCCAGCTCACAGGGGACCCTGTTTTCTATTAGCATCCCTGACGTACAGGGAGAGGTAGAGCAACAACAAAAAAACACGCAGATGAATATATGAGAGGAGGAGGAGACAGGACTGGTGTAGGTGCGGGTAATGCAGCAGGTCTTACAGATCAGTCAACACTCATGAGGTACATTACAGGCTGCATGAAGGTCTAGCTCAACGTCCCCAGAGAAGAGCAACAATGACTTGGTGTCATTCCATATTGAGATGATGACAGACATCACAGTCCTAATAGTCACGTGTTGTTCTCTGGTGCTTTGTGGAGAGTGACAGAAGCAATGAAAGCGGAAGTGAATCTGAAGAGAGAGAGAGAGAGAGAGAGAGAGAGAGAGAGAGAGAGAGAGAGAGAGAGAGAGAGAGAGAGAGAGAGAGAGAGAGAGAGAGAGAGAGAGAGAGAGAGAGAGAGAGAGAGAGAGAGAGAGAGAGAGAGAAAGGTGGCATAGTTTAAGAGGGTACACTTAAAGAGAGTTTGTCAGGAATAGAACCAGGAGTGACAAGCTTGTCTCCAGGGTAGCTCAGAGTCACAACCTCTGACCTCCTTTCTGTGGCGACACTAAAGACAGATAGAAATGGGAGTCTGACAGAGAGAGTGAGGAGAGACTCCCCTTGGCTCACACTTGCTGTCACGATCAGAATGCTGATGCATTGCGTTGCAAGGTTGAAGGTCAAATCGGGCATTATAGTGCTGAAGGCTCCCGTTGGGGTTAGTGTAAGTTGCAGAGCTCTACAGGATTAGATAGTATATGACCTTTTTCCTCTTCCCGTTACATCATCATGTTTTTTTCTGGTTCCTCACGGAAAGTGTTTTCAAATTCCCCTGAAGCTCCTGGAGGGTTAAGTTATGATGGTGGCTTGGAATGAAGGGTTTGCCTTGCTATTGGTTGGATACATTTCCAATTTATGTTCTGGACATAACTTGTAGAGGACATTGATTTTGATGAATAGCACAATAGGGCATGGCCCTATTGCGCTACAGTATTATTACAGTATTATTACTACAGTACTATTATTTTACTACAGTATTATTATTTTAATACTAAAATGGTCCATGCACATTTGGGATCATGTCAAATACATTTTGATCACATTGCATTGGAAAACAATGCAATTGATTACATGAGATGGAGGGAGTGATAGGTTTCTCAATGGTGTAGTCTAAGATACAGAAGACCCAATCAAGAGCAGAAGGCCAATGAAAACACTTAAATTCTTCTTCCTGCTTCCAATTGTCCTCTGAAGACATCCTGGAAAGGTTTCTGCATGTGAAAAGGGAAAATTAGAATTAAGTATGGATTGTGTTTCCGCTATTAATGTTCTTGACATTAGAGAAGAATAAAAAGGCCACGTCTCGAAAGAAGAGAAGCACTGTGGCATTTGAGCATGTCATTGGATTGTCAGTTTATTTCCATTTTTAACCCGTAAGGACATGCAGCCTCCTTGGTCCTCTTTCTTCATCTCTCTCTCTCTCTCTCTCTCTCTCTCTCTCTCTCTCTCTCTCTCTCTCTCTCTCTCTCTCTCTCTCTCTCTCTCTCTCTCTCTCTCTCTCTCTCTCTCTCTCTCTCTCTCTACCTCCCATCAACTCTCCCTTCCTTTTTGTCCCCTTTCCCCTCTGTCTCACACCATCCATCTCTCTCTCTTTGTCTTGCCTTCCACTGTATCTCTGCCAGTCCATCTGCCCTTTGATTGAAGGAGTGGAGAGTGAGTGAGATCTTTAAACAGATCGAATCAGCCCCACCATAGAAACTCATTTGGAGCCATTTCACAGCTGAGGTACCCAGCCATTAGCTGCTGCGCTCCCTGCCACCCGAGAGAGGCAGAGCGAGGGGAGGGATGTCCACGTCACTCCGTCAAGCCAAATCATCCCAGGCGAGTTCTCTCCCCTAAATCCCCCCAGCCGCTGCCGCTGTAACAAGCCCCCGGTAATGACGGCAGCAGGAATCAATTGCCAAATCCCATTCTGAAGCCCTGATCTCTTAAACCACCCCGCATTTGAAAATGCAAATACTGGTCAAGGAGAGAGGGAGAGAGGCAAAGAGAGAGAGAGAGAGAGAGAGAGAGAGAGAGAGAGGAGAGAGAGAGAGAGAGAGAGAGAGAGAGAGAGAGAGAGAGAGAGAGAGAGAGAGAGAGAGAGAGAGAGAGAGAGAGAAAGAGAACTGCATTGATGAAACCGCAACTCTTGCTCACCTTTGCAAAGCTGGGTCGGGTGTTAAGCCGAGACAGGAGAGATATTCCGATCTATTTCAAATTGCTCATTCTTAAAATAAAAAAAAGAAGGAAATTCAGTTTCTTTTTTTTTCCTTTTCTGTCCGTTTGTAAAAGCTGTGTTTTAGCCCCAGACAAGATAATCTCCCTTCTGGGCCTGGGGGAGCCAAGCGGGGCAGGGCTGATTAGAACACGGCATGACATTTCCAGCTCTGTGAACAGACTCAGCAGCCTGGCCCGCAGGTTGGCCGTGGTATCTGAATGGGGTCATAATGAAGGACCACAGGTTTCAGCCGGGAACAGGCTTGCGTGCTCGCTGAATGATCTGAACACCACTCCCCCTCCTCCCCTTCCCATTACCCTGGAGGGGTGCCTGGCAGGGCTCAGGCAAGGCCACGGCTAAGAATTCAATGCATAGAGAATGCCCCTTCAGTGCCTTGTGATTGGACTCACCGCAGGTTAAATGACTCCATCAAATGAAGTAACAAAATAGGTCTGAGAGTCTGTGTGTATTTAGACACGTAGCTTCAGCTGATGATCTTATCCCATTTGTCTGCTGGCAAGCCTGCTAGTTGAAGACATGTATTTAAAATCTACTTTTGGGAGGAGTTGGGAGTTTTTAAAGTTGAATAAATCCAATACATAGGAGCCGTCTCTGTGGCCTGACGATGTGTATGACAGTAATCCACTGAACCTCTGAGGTATCCGTTAACATCATTATGGGGTGTGGCATTGAGTTAGTTGTCCATTCATCTCCAGTCTATTTTTCAGTGGGCCAAGAACCTCCAGACGGATTTACATGGAGCTTTGAACTTTCTGTGTCAGGACCTGCCTGTTTTAACAAACAGTGTTGGAGTTGGCATTAGGACAAAGCTGCACGGTAAGACAATGGCATGCTTTGGGGACGGAGGAATTATCCACAGTGCCACACAGCTCCTGTAAATACACTCTGCTCCAGCCTAATATGTAATTACGCTACACCTCTGTGTTGTTTCTAGGCCTATTAGGAAAACAGAGGGGAGGGAAGGAGGGAGGGAAGCAGGGATGCTCTTGCATAATGCATCAGAGGATATGTGGTAGTAGAACACAATCACTTTAAGCTGAGGGAACGCAGCAGTTTTAATTCCACCAGGTTGAGGTGATCAGGCGTGACCTGCACAGGGATTTATGAGGGCATGTTTACACCAGACATGACAGGAATCTCAACCGGTCAGTGACAGTGGTGAACCCACCAACACACATCCCTGTAACCTGCCTGATATAGAAATGAGGCTATAGTTGGTTGAGGGCCGAGAGGCTGTAGTTGGTTGAGAGCCGACAGGCTGTAGTTGGTTGAGAGCGGCAGTTAGTCAAGGCCTTTCTTGGGTTTGTTCAAATGAATCACAAGAGGATTTACATTCCTTAAACAAACTTGGTCGTATGTTCTTAGAAGCACCATGGTTTTCATCTAAGTGTCAAACCTCCCTGTACTAACGTTCAGGATTCAGCCAATTTTGTCACAAAGCGTTGGCGGACAGCCACAGTAATATGACATTAACATAGGAGGAGAATAAGGTTTACCTGTGGTCCTTGTGGCATGTGTATGTCTTTAGTTGTGCCATTTCTTTGTCTTAATCCTCTTTCACTCGCAATGATTGGTTGTCATCATTCACATGCCATTCATTTGCAAGAGGACACCTGGCTCTCCTCTAGTCAGTTTACATAATACAAATAGACATTTTGGCCTGACACTGGAATGTTTGTAATGCCAACTCACTCATATCCCCTGTCTCGGTCCAGAGGTTGTTTTGCTAAGAGACTATTGGCTTGCTAGCAGCCTTTCCCAGGTTTCTCTTGTTCAAGCCATGTCCTGACAGAGAGGGGGACGGAGGTTCAGACCGGACATGGTGAGTAATACCAAAGACTTTTAAAAACAGCACCAACACCCTCTTGGCTTGGCTCTGAAGATTACAGAGATGGATTGGGGTAATGAGAAAGGTTATAGCAGCGGCCTCAGCGCCTCTGAAACTGTTAGGCTTTGGCCCAGACATCTGGGAGAGGACCGTACGCTGAAATGGTCTTCCCTCGCTCTACACTCTACTAACGCAAACATCGTTCTGCCCCTTGTTTTTTCTCTGCGTGCTCTTTCACTGGTGCTGGCCGGATCTCTGCTACCCTGTCTTGTATTCTCTTTTTATTTCCTTTCCTCTCTTCTCATCTCTTCTCCTCTCTTCTCCTCTCTTCACTTCTTATTTATTCTGCTCTCCTCTTTTCCTTTACTCACCCCTCCTCTACTGGTCTTTCCTTTCCTCTCTTCTTTTCTCTTGACAAAACAACCACCAGGATATCTCCACACAATCACACATCCTCCAGATGATCCCTCTCCCTCCCCTATTCTTTAAAGATTTATGTAAATACATTTATATGTAATGGAAACAGTAGGTCAATCCTTCATTAAAAGAACAGATTTGATAAGTCTTAAGAAATCCAAATGAATAGTATTGGACATGTTCAGATTTGTACTAATGTATTAGTTTTTTATATATTTTTTAAATTAATTAATTAAAAAATAAATAAAAAATTAATCTTCTCTCTCTAAGAAGGTTTATAACCCTGCTGCCAAACAATAAACCTGTCAACACAATCCAAATATTATCGAAATATTATCCCTTGAAAGATCATCCCAATTCATACTAATCAATAACATTATTATTATTATTGGTTTGTTCCATGTTCTTTTTCCCAGAGTACATTCGTAAGAATGGGCTTTGAGAAACGTTCAGCAATCCAAATCAGCCAATCAGTATCAGTCCCAAAAATAAGAGGCAAAAAAACAATGAAAAGTAGAACAATAAAAAGCTGTAAACTCCAATACTACCACTTTCTACCACCCATTGCCAGGGGATCAATACCCTGGGTCGCTGTTACTGTATCAGCCCATCCGACAAATCCAATTCAATTATCTGGAAGCGAAGGAGAAACACAGATCTATCTAGGTCTTTGAGGACCTGAAGAGGGTTTTTACTTGGAGAAAGAGACAGGTGAAAATGTGAATTCCTCCTCACCTTCAGGATTGATTTCACAACATGTCTTCTCTTCAGAGAACTAAACTTAGATTGGGGAGCAGAGAGTCTGATTGGGGAATTTTAGTGCTACACATGTGACTGTGTGTGTACATGTGTGTTTGTACACAAATGTGTCTGTGTGACACCAACCTTCTGACCAGGGGCGCCGTTAGTATAAAAACAGTATAAATCTGCTGAGCCCCAGTAAAATCAAAAGTTTGAGTTTTAACAATTTACTTCATTAGTCAGTGCATTAATTTAAATTGATAATCCCGGAAAAAAATTACGCAGTATCCCAATCAACACTTGTAAAATCAAAGCAGCTTAACCGAAAACACAAATCGATGCCCGCAGAATTCCATCTCAGCGCACTCTTCTGAGCTTGCCAAATAGTGCTGCCACTGCAGCACGCACACAGAAGTCCAGGTGTCGGACTCGGCACACAAGTCAGAATTGAGGTAGGCTAAGAAAACATTACAAAAAAACAAAAATGGGATATGAATAGGGGCCTGTGCGGCTGTGCCCCAGTAGAGCTTTATGTCTAACAACGCCCCTGCTTCTGACAACAGATGAGAAAGGCATGTGTATTTCAGAGGGGAGGGGGTGGAGGGGGCGGAGGGAGGAGCAGGGTATGACAAGAGGTATTTAAATACAAGATCTGCGATTTAGTACCAGCATATTCCATAGTCCTAACTAACACCTAATCCATGTTTTATAGCTAAATGTTAGTCCGTTTCATCCCTTAGATCAAACATAACTGTACCAAAATTTGAACTACAGTACCAAAAGTGTTGCAGTATTGATTGTGCCCAGGCTGTGTGTCACAGTGACTGGGGATGTGTTTAGGGCCACTGGGGATGTGTTTAGGGCCACTGGGGATGTGTTTAGGGCCACTGGGGATGTGTTTAGGGCCACTGGGGATGTGTTTAGGGCCACAAGTTGCTGAGGATTGCGTTCAGCAGCCCAACAAAGTCGATTTTCAAAAGCAAATGGGATATCTAGAATAACCTTTTGATGTTGGATTTCTGCTGCTTTGAATGGTATTTTGGGAATTGTACATAAAACATTGTAAATGCAATTCAGAAAATTACTAATTTGTCTAAGTGCAACACAACCAATAATAAAAGTAGAACTTATTTCATACTTGTAACTTTGCAATCAAATGCACTTTTGATTACTATTGCAGTTGAAACTGCATACGCTCATGGTCATGACAGTATTATGCCTGTTTTACTGCTAATGGTCTACCACAGTCCATCTTTAACTAGGTAGGAAATGGAGAACACAATGTTATAATGGGCTAAACCTTTTATATGTCATTCAGACACAGATGTGATACAGTAATATGGTTAGGCTATGTTAAGTGGATGGAAGAACTTCAGAATCAAAAGTCAGTAGCAGTGGGGTGTATAGAAAAATATATAAAAAATAGAGCTTTTAAAAAGTCACTTACGTAAAACATTAAAGTGTTCCCTCTAAGTGAGTTGACACTTGGTAAACCCCCCCACCCCTAAGACACACACACACACATTTCCATTCACCTATTGCAAAACATGATGAAACAGATTTTCCTGAAAATATTTTCTTCCATTACATTTTCAGCATCCGCAATCCACTTTTCCTCCTGACGAGCAATGAGTGTGTACCGTGTGTTAGGGCTTCACTGTAACATCCAGGATGGATCCCAGAGAGAGAGGAAAGAGAGATAGATAGATAGATAGATAGATGGATGGACAGATGGATATAAGAGATACAGAAAGAGACAGAGAGAAGGAGAGAGAGCAAGAGGAGAGACAGAGAAAAAGAGAGGAGAAAGAAAGAGGAGACAGAAAGGAGAAAGATAGATAGATAGATAGATGAGTGAAAGAAAGAAAGAAGATAGAGGCTCACTGAAGCATCTCACTGTGAACAGATGTTCAGTTAACAACCAAGAACTAATGTGACCCCCTCGCTCTCTGCTACTGACAAGAGCCACAGAAACAGGGAGAACACTGAGAGAGATGGAGAGACAGAGAAAGAGAAAAACAAAACAGATGTTGGTCCTTATGCAATCCACAGGACTGCGCTTGTGCTGCTTGTCCCTTCACTGCCAATTATAAGCTGTTCTCAATCCTGGCCTGTCTGATGCCGTAGCACAGGAAAAACACTGAGAGAAAAGAACTGCAGGTCAGTGGGAGGAAACCTTAAAGCATGTGATGAAAGCAGATTGCTACACAATTAAAATGTTCTCTATGATTTTGATCTCATTCTGGATATCATCCACAACTGTATTACTGTAAGCGATTAATGCCAAGAGAGGGATGTTTCCAGAGTAATACTATTACTGTATATGTAGTTCTTTAGTTCACAATTCCTGAGTATAGCATGAAATAACGGCCTTGAAAGATGGTGACTTTGGTATTGTCATTATTCAAAATGGGAATGGGATACTTCAAGACAAACAAACCCTATAGAGCAACTGCTGTCGGAGAGAGCTTGGAGTGAGTAGCGCCACCACCCAATGACTCATACCTTAGCCCTTAGCAAATGATTATGGGAGAGAGGGATGACAGTGTTCTGGTACTGCAGCATGGCAGACACATCTAGCAAGCCCTGAGGTCCCACACAATACACCCCCACTCTGCTGTGTGTGTGCTCATGATATTCTCTCTCTCTCTCTCTCTCTCTCTCTCTCTCTCTCTCTCTCTCTCTCTCTCTCTCTCTCTCTCTCTCTCTCTCTCCATCTCTCTGTGTGTATCTGTCTCTCTCTCTCCAAGCTTGCTGAGATAAACAAACATATGTACTCATGAGATAATGCTTGTCAGTAGAGAGATTGGTTGCTAGGGTATACTGTACTCTCTCGCTCACTCTCTCTCTCAGTCCCTCTTTCTAATTTACTCTCATCCTTATTTTTTCCTTGAACAAATGTAGCTGGCCTGCACTGATGGAGGTACTGTGGTATCTCACGTTTCCATGCAGTTTGAATGAGATAAAGTTTTGGTGTTGAGGGGGAGAAAACCTAAGGATGAGGTGAGCAGGGGAGGGAGAGGAAAGCGAGGGAAGGCAAACATAAAGGAAATATCTCTGTCCCTCTATCAGTCGTGAGATATCCACTGTTGACAGGTTGACTGACATGTACAGACTGCCATGTGAATGTTTCATAACCAACCTTCCCCGCTTCCTGTGCCGCGAGGCAAGATAGCGCCACCATCCCAGCAAGCCGCTGCTGTGTGTTTATGTTGTCAGCGTTGCAGCATTACGACATCAAGGTTCCTCTCTGCCATTGGCACTAAAGTTGGGATTACTAGGGCTTCCATCTTAGTGAGGTGTTTTTTACTGTCTAACTCCATCTAACACCCCCAGGCCAAGGTAACAATGAGGTCATAAAAGCCTCTTGGGGGCCTTTCTCACAATGCCATGCTGAACCCATAAACGCCCATAATGAACATTGCCAGTGTTTATGATGGTTCTATAACTCTTCTGTCACAGGAAGCACATGAGACACAAAGGGAGGATAAGGGGAGAAGTACAAGCCAGCACAACTCACAACTTTCCTGGAGAAGGGGAGGACTGTTGAATGTTGTCCGACTCAGCAGAGTGAAGATGGAAATGGACCAATCCCAACAGCAGCTTGAGCTGACAGGAAGTGACGGTACTGTGTTGGGGTCAGGGGTTTCATCATAGTTTTCTGGAAGCTTATTCATTGTATTTTTCGTCTTTTATTGTACTGTAAAGTATCTATATATGAGAAAAACACTGAAAATCTGCAAGGCAAAATGTTCTCTTATAGTGGAAGGAAAGACAATTCGAATGTGTTGCAAGTATTGAAGCAAAAAAAGAGAAACACTTTGTGTATGTGGATACAAATGTACACTAATGTTATTGTTGATTGAATGAAAGCCTGAGCTGTTTAGCAAGACTTGTATTGTACGCGTGTGTTCTTTTATCTATCGTGTGTATAATTCACTCCTAGTTTACGAGAGATACAGAGCAGCTCCCGAGAGTGAAAAAACACTAGAGATGATTTAAGGCTCCTACTCGTTGCTGTCAGTTTTCAAATGAATTAAGGTAGCCCAGAATTACCCCTCCCCAGTCAAAATACTGCTTTACGCATTGCTTAACTCCTCCCACATGACAGGGACCATAAATATGCTATTGGGGGTTGACAAAAGGTGATTTAAATACACCTTATCACCAGACAGCAGGCCTCTTCCAAGAATTTGCAAGTAGCTCATAAATTGATCAGAATGAGGTTTTGGAAAGATCAGGGGTAATAGTTGTCATGATGTAAGGAACTCAGGCCGTCGACTTCTTGTCTCTTCTGACCTCCTTCGACCTGACGTTGCTGAGCACACCGGCGACCCACAAAGCAGGCAAACAGCTAGACCTCATCCTGACACGTAACTGTATCACTGACTTAACCTCTGTAACCCCACTGCATATTTCTGATCACTACTTTATCCAATTCTCTATCTCTCTCCCTCCAACTCCTTCTACCTCCCCTCCCCTTGTAACTTTCCGGCGCAACCTCCGCTCCCTATCCCCCTCCCATTTCTCCTCTATTGTAACATCCTCCCTCCCCCCCATTGACGAGTTCTCGTCCCACCCCACTAACACTGCCACTGACACCTTGTTAACCACTTTAACTGCATCACTTGACTCTCTCTGTCCCCTGTCAACCAGGCCTGCACGATCTTCTCCCTCCTGCCCGTGGCTTACGGATGTTATCCGTGAAGAACGGTCCACCCTTCGGGCAGCTGAGAGGAGATGGCGCAAGTCCAAAGGCGGTCCGGACCTTGATAAGTATCACTCCCTCCTCAAATCCTTCTCTTCTCACATAACTGGTGCTAAAACCCTCTACTTTCTGAACAAAATTAACTCTGCTTCAAACCCCCACAAACTTTTTTCTACCTTCTCCACGCTTCTTAACCCACCTCCCCCACCCCTTCCCTCCACCCTGACAGCAGACGACTTCTCCTCCTTCTTTGAGAAAAAAGTCGCCGACATTAGCAGTCGGTTCCCTAAGCCCACCTGTCCTACCCTCTCACCCTCCATGACTGACCCGACTAAATGTCTAAACTCTTTTTCTCCCCTGTCTGAGACAGAGATCTCTGACCTCATTCTCTTTCATCGCCCCACCTCCTGTCCCCTTGATCCTATACCCTCCCCTCTCTTTCAAACCATCTCCCCCTCCATCATAACTTTTCTTCTCCATGTCCTAAACTCCTCTCTTACCTCTGGCACCTTCCCCTCTGCCTTCAAACAGGCTAGAGTTACCCCTGTACTCAAAAAACCCTCCCTTAACCCTGCCGTTCTCCAGAACTACAGACCGGTATCACTGTTACCCTTCCTTTCAAAAACAATTGAACGTGCTGTATCTAACCAACTGTCTAACTTTCTCTCTCAGAACAACCTGCTTGACCCCAACCAATCGGGCTTCAAGACTGGCCACTCCACAGAGACTGCCCTCCTTTCAGTCACCACTGCCCTCCAGTCTGCCAGAGCGGCTTCCAGGTCATCTGTCATCATTCTGCTGGACCTTTCTGCAGCGTTTGATACGGTTAACCACCAGATCCTGCTCGCCAGACTTTCTGAGATGGGCATCACTGGCACTGCACTCCAGTGGATCTCATCCTACCTGTCGGGAAGATCCTACCAGGTTTCCTGGGGAGGCAAACTGTCAGGCCCTCGCCAGCTCTCCACTGGTGTCCCACAGGGCTCCGTCCTTGGACCCCTCCTCTTCTCTCTGTACACCACCTCACTTGGACCAATCATCACCTCCCATGGCTTCTCCTACCACTGCTACGCTGACGACACGCAGCTGTACCTGTCGTTCCCCCCGACAGACCGGGGATCTCAGCTAGGATTGAGGCCTGCCTCACAGACATCTCCGCCTGGATGACCGAGCACCACCTCCAGCTGAACCTCGCCAAAACAGAACTTCTCATCATCCCGGCTAAACCCTCCATCTCCCACAATCTCTCAATCACCCTGGGATCTGCGACGGTGACCCCTTCATCCTCTGCCAGGAACCTTGGGGTTACCATGGACGACGAGCTCTCCCTCACGGCCCACATTGCTGCTGAATCAACTCCCCACTTCCATCAGAGACACCGACTGTCTCTCCACCTTCAAGAAAAGGCTCAAGACACTCTTGTTCCGGGAGTACAACTGTACTTAGGAATGGTTCGCTTGACCCGATGTTAGTTTCCTCAAGGATCACAATGACTCTTGCTTAGAGACTTGTTGCTCTTGTGGTTAGTGGTAACTGACTTAAATTTTTGTACTCGCTGTGATATATTGTTTTATTGTTGTATTGTTGTATTGTTGCTTGCTTTTTTTTCCACAGGTACACTTGCACTTATAGCAGCTCATGTTGTTTAATTGTAACTTGTTTAACTACATGCTCTTATGGTTCTTCCCTTTGGCACTTATTTTGGTTGTTCACAATGTGTGCTTCATGTTTTGGCTACTCGCTATGTTTTGTGGCTATCTCGTTGTTATGATCAGTGACCTATGCACTTTGTAAAGCTCTCTCTTGGAAGTCGCTTTGGATAAAAGCGTCTGCTAAATGAATAAATGTAAATGTAAAATGATGTGGGTTGTATGATAGAAACTGGAGTGCTGGGATATCCCAGGATGTGTGAATGTTTGTGCATGTTTTAGAGTGTTTGTGTGTGTATGTATGGGTGTGTGTGCCTGTCAACCATCAGTGACAGCCTGCCAATATCAGCTCTAGAATAGACCATGGCTACCCATTACTGTCATTTGAAAACAGATGTTTTGTTTCACTTCCAAAGGTAAACTAATAATAATCAGTCCAGCTCATCCACTGCCAGTTTAAAATCCTCCTCTGTGTTTTAATTTGGTCAGGGTAGAGGACCGGGTAAACGAGCAAGCATCATTACTCCCGTCTGTATTGCTTCCAGAACCAATGTCACAATCTGATGACAACTCAGCGTGCCCGTCCACAACATCTGACCCACAATCCCCCAAGCTAGCGACCCATTCTGATCCACAGATCAAATGATCTCCCGGGCGCAGTGAGAGGAAGCATCTGCTTGTCGGGTCTGTTTTAATTAATGATGATGAATTGAGTCACTGGGACAGGTGACGTTTAACGCCTTAAATAAAGTACTCACATTAATTACAACACACAGTTATATAATCATATCCACTATTTATTATAGACTCTACCCAGAGTGCAGGCGTGCATGTTTAAATCAAACCCTGCCTTTCCGTGTCAAGGGTATTTATTAAGGTTTGACCAAGTTTTAAAGTCTCACAAGATTTAATGAGATGTGAAAGCTTCCACTTCTGACCTCTCATAATTTCATGTGATAGAACGGATATGCAAATGTTCGTGCTCACTGCAGCCAACACTGTTGTCTTTGATTTAGAGAGGAAGGTCAATCAATTATCCAAAACAATCAGGCATCTGAATCCAATCTGAGCAGCAAGTCTCTAACGATTGAAAAGAGGCGTAACCTACAGTGCTGATCGGCTGAATGTGATTAGAAAAGAGTGTGGGAATACTGGGTATGCTTTGGCGATTTTGTTGTTTCTTTATGGAGTGGAACTGTACAGCAATTTGAGGCCACGTGCACACTTGCACACATGCACACACGCATACAAATAGACACACATGCAGTACACATACTTACAAAAACCAACGCATACACCCACACGCACACACGTATACAAACACAGACACGTGCATTGATCTCAAGATCTGGCGAGGTTGTGAAATGTGAGGATTTTGGTTGTTGTCTTAGCTCAGTAATTGAAAATATAATCATAACTGTTGTTTCGTTACTATTAATCAATACATGACTTCTGCCAGCAACAGTGTCAGACTGCTTCCTGTCATTGGCTTTAATAACTGTGTTTGGACCCACACATCAAAAGGTTTCTACATCATTTACTCTGAATTAAACCCCATCAATAATTCATCAACCATGAATTATTCTAACAAATGAGAGCAGTAGAGGTCACTTTATAAATACATGCATGAGGGCTTTCCATTCTACACACATATGAGCATTGCAGTGCATCTGTTGAATTAAGATGGGCTGTACATTGAGTTAGTCATTTAGTTTGATTCAGTAAAAAACAGATCACCTCACAACATATGAAAACATGAAGAGATACAAGGTATGGGAAACGTTGTGTGACTGGACAGTAACCAGTCGGTGAGAGACCTATGGAGAAATAGAGAGAGGGAAAGAACGAGAAAGAAGAGAGGTGCAAAAATGTTTGTAAAAATGAGAAAGTGAGAAAGTTATACAATTCAATGAAGGCCTCCCTCTCACCCTGCAGCATATCTCAGTCCATCATAGTTGTGGTTCAACCTCAATCTACCTCAACATCCACCAAAGATCAAATTACTCCCCTTGTAAAAATCATAAGATGCTGGAGAAGGGCTGAAACATAGATTTTCCCTCAGGACAGCATTTATGATGATCACCTTTCCGCAGACCGAAGGGAAAGTAATCTAGCCAGGCAACGGGAGGCAAAACATTGCTTGATATGTTTGACATTAATGCCTATTTTATGAAAGGAAAATATCACTTTTGGGGCGAAGGTTACTGCTCCATGCTGGGAGGGTAAATGATCATCAGTCTGCCTAATCTCCCTCTGGCCAGCCCAACTCCAACCATCTGCACCTTTATCCTTGTAACTCCCCCTTGTTGTTATTGTTTATCTTCATAGTTTCCTTTGTCTTCTTGTCCTTCACTTTATATTACTTCATCTGTGGTTATCCTTCCGTAGGTCGATAACCATCTTTTCTTTCTCCTTTTTCCTTTTAAGACGAAGAAAAAGAGACCTGTATTGGTCTTTACTATGCGACACAAACATGTGTCGCAAGGAGCGACAACACCAGGAAACACACACACATGCAGGAGTGTCAGAAAGTTTTCCCCCACAGTCTTCCACGCCGCTGTCTTTCCTCCAAGGGTAGCCGGGAGCAGCAGTCATATCAACGGTGACCAGGGGCCATGGCCAAGTACTCGCCAAGGTCTTCTTTCACATCTCTTCTTCTGCCACTGTTTCTTGTCCTTTTTCTTTTCGTGCGTGCTTTTGTTGGTTGGTTATGTTTTTAGTACAGTGTACACCAATATGAAAACTATTTTGATCAAATAGTATGCTTCACTTGTAAAAGAAACAACCAAAGACAGCTACTTCTTTTCTCAATGTTATTGACAGAGCAACCTCATCTTAGTGTGTTGATTGATTTTATTTGTGAATGTTTTTGAGAAGGATTTATGGGGGGGTTTCAAAGTTTAAAAAAACAGTCGTTTACCACTGTTGCTTTTGAGCAATCCTCTACTGCTTATGGATACTGAATCATTCAGCTGCTAAGTCCTCTACTAACACCCCCTACCATAGTAGCTAGCATAAGTCATCTCCATTTTCTGGTTGTGCATCCAATTTGGTGAAAATGTATAGCATATCATAAGAAGCCCTTGGAAGCTTGATACACTGGTTTAACTTTTACTGAAATGTAAAAATCCACCACGGCTAAATATATTTCATTATTTTCTCGTGTCTTCCATCTCCTTTCTGAAAGAATGTGCAAATGGTTAAGTTCAGCTCTGTACAATTAAGTTTTACATTCCATGTAGTATGCATGCTAATAATTTTCAGGCCTTTGGTTTTAATCATGAAAAGATAAGAACGGCTTGGAATTGGATACACTATCATGATGAAACAGCATTATTATAGTATCGTACAAATGTACAGAAAATTCAGGACATGTTCTTTAGCTGTTGTTTATACATTCAAAATATGTTGAGCAAAGTAAATTAGGTTTTGTTAAAAGCAATTTCAATCTACCCTCAATTTGACAGTTTTACTATTGCAGCAGGAAACCATTCTGAATAAAGCTGTGCTTTCCCTTTCTGTCAAATACTCTCACTGAGTTGCTTAACATTGATATTGCTGTGGTCTATAATACCCAACAACCAGCTTGAAGAAAATACCTCAATAAACATATCACAAACGTTTCAAATCTCTTCAACATCCCATATACTCATTCATGCAGTTCTAGCCTCTAGGATGGTTCTAGGATGGAAAATAACTTCATAAATGCCCTTACAGTGTACTTAAGATGAGCTCAATTGAGGTTTATTTTCTCTTGCAGATGCAAGAAAACAAACCATGGTGTTCCTGTGCCTCAATCTGTATAATAAACCAATCTCAGCTTTAGGGTCTTAGGGCTGTGTTTCAAGCCTGGTCTGAGATTGTGGTTGGTAGTAATTTCACATTCATGTACCACATAGTAACAGGGATTCACACATGTTGTTGTCTTCTGGTCCCTTGTCAGAATGCCAGGCAGCCCTCTGAGGACCTGGCTGTTTGCATCTTTTATGAGCAGGACAGGATTACGTCCACACCCTGGATTGTAGATAAATGATGCAGCCCTTAATTGAAATTAATTCATTAAAACCTGCTCGTTTTTCAAGTGAGTCATTTTCAGTTGCCCATGTCATTATTTTCTTCCCCTCTCTCTCTTTTTTTCCCACTGTTTCTTTTTGGTCACTTTCATGTTTTTCTTCTTTCTCTGTCAATATTTTTTCCTGCGAGTGTACATGTCTTGCATCTGTTTATAAAGGCTGTGTGCATTTGCGTTTTCTGTTTTTGTGACTGTGTATGTGTGGATATATGTGAGTCTGTGTGAGTTGTGTGAGTCCTAAGGCAGAGGGCTAGCTGCAGACCAGGGAGGCTGAGCATACTGCAGGCTGCCATCAAACAAAGGTAATTGCGGCCTGGAGGGAGGATGGTAATTAAAAGACACTAGAACTCTGGTGCCGGCCCCCAACCTCACTGCTCATTTGATTAACCCACTCCACATAGTTTGCATATTGTTTTATTAACTTAAGTCAGAGATGTAGACTAATGTTGTCAGCTTCGGGCCACATCAGGGAGGCCTTTGGCAAGTGTATACACAACATGCCAGCTTGGGTTTGAACTGGGGATTCTATAACGCTGCAAACAGTTCACTTTAGAAGAAAAAAAGTTAGAAAGTTTTAGTTATTTTGAACACTACACAAATATGGTCCATGGAACTTCATGTTTCCAACATAATAGGTTTGTTGATAGTTGAGTTGTCCAAACCAAATGCCTGAAGTCCTACTCTTCATTAACATCTCTACCTCACCCAAAACAGATATGGAGATTTTCTGTTCCTGGTGCTCAGCTTTGTTTTGTGTTTGTGTACAGTGTGTGTAGAGTGTGTGCAGAAGGCATGTGCTTGTCGATAGAATATGTATTTTAAATAATGTCACTCTTGAATTGGTTTTAAGGAATCGAACATGAATGGCTTCCCAGTCTAAAGCACAGCTTTCACAGCTGAGCATACGTGCAGAAAAGGAAAACTTTCTTTCTCCCTCTGTTTTGGCCCACCTTTATCTCTCCTTGTTTTTACTACAAAGATTCAACTGAGATTCTTAAGATAACAACCATTAAATACATGTCAGGTGGGTTTAAACCAATATCCTGTTTCATCTCCAGGCCCTCTGGCCCCAGCTCTACCCTGAGGTCTTACACACATGTCTGCTCGGTTTCTGTTTCTGTGTTTAATAAAAGTGAGTCTGGTCCCTGTGCTCCAGTCTGGATGACATGATAGACTTCCACTCAAACAACACACCCCCAGGCTTCCGACAGGCTTAGATAAGCTGATCCATTGTAGAATAAGAGTTTCCCTGACTCCGACATTCCTTTTTAAACAAAAATGTTAAAAGAGTACCTTTGTGTCATGACGGTTTGTCGAAAACCTCCAGAGACATGTCCCCAATTGGACATATCTCTGCACACAGCACATTGTTTTTGGGTGAACATATCGACAGTACCATTACTCGTAAACAAGCAACCACCTTCATGTATTCACCAGGGCACAGATGTGTCAGTACTCGTGCTCTAAAGCCTTTTGGAATTAGCTTCATGTGGTACGAAAAGGACAATCACATTGGGCAGCCCTTCCACCCAGCCCTTTCAAAAAAACATGGGCTCTGTCAGAGCCAGTACAGAGAGGATGTGGTGTTAGTAAGAACAGCAGCTAGGACAAGAACTGTTGTTCCTTTTCTGAGTGGAGCAACATCCCGTCCCAGAGCCAGTGATCAAGCACGCTGGTAATTGTTCCTAATAGGATGCATATTAGATGAGGTCTAATTGACATCATGCAGAATCCTTGTGTTACTGTACCCCAGGAATGCACCACTGCAGCACTGAGGCCGTACTGTACTGTGCTGTGTAGTGTGTGGGCAGGAAATGAGAACACCAGTTCTAACTGAAGCATAAGGTTAGTGTGTAACATGGTGTGTGTTTAGTGTGAGGTACAATATAGTGTATGTTTAGTGTGAGGTACAATATAGTGTATGTTTAGGGTGAGGTTAGTGTATAATATGGTACATGTTTACGGTGAGGTTAGTGTGTGGTATGGTGTATGTTTAGGGTGAGGGTAATGTATAATATGGTACATGTTCACGGTGAGGTTAGTGTGTGGTATGGTGTATGTTTAAGGTGAGGGTAATGTATAATATGGTACATGTTTAGGGTGAGGTTAGTGTGTGGTATGGTGTATGTTTAGGGTGAGGGTAATGTATAATATGGTACATGTTTAGGGTGAGGTTAGTGTGTGGTACGGTGTATGTTTAGGGTGAGGTTAGCACTGTGATATCTGGCTGGGTAAACGTGCAATGCTAGCGATGTACGCTGTGCTCACTGAACTGGTGGGTCTCGGTGACGACGTGGCAGACAAGCAAATGAGGGTCGTTTATCTCGGCTCTCCAGAGCCTATTATTGTTCATCCGCAACTCATGGGAGAGATAATAAGACACGTTCTCTTTCTATCAGCTGACGGAGTGGCACCCCCACCAGCCGACACACCTCCCAAATATTCTCCACTGGCGCACACACACACTGTAATGGCTTTGCTTCAATGCTTTACGTGAGTAATGGTAGACACGTGTCTTAAAACCCACATGTCATTTAACCATTGATTATTTGTTTCCTCTTCCTCTCCTAGTCCTCTCCCCCCTTACGTCCTTGTGTGCTGTGTGCAGCCAGGGGAGACCCGTGGGCAGGCATGAAGGGGTCTTTCAGGGATGGGGGAGAAGGTCTTGGAGGTCTCAGGCGGAGGTCTGGATGGTGGTTCTTGACCTGGAAGATAACAATTTTAAGAGAAGGATAGATGGAGCGAGCCTTCTGGTCCTGTCCCTCTCTACAGATGCTGCGCAACAGACTCATCAAGTGAGACCAAAGAACAGGGGCAGAGACCACTGCCTTCATTCGCCTCCTTTTGGCTCCCCCAACTTCCAGAGCCTCCACCATGCCTCCCTTTCCATACCCCTGACTCCACCGCCTCCCTCTGCCTATACCTGCCTCCCCTGTACCTTTCCCTGCATCACCCTGCCTCACCAGTGCTTCTCCCCACCTCATTCTGTCTACCGGGGCCTCTCCTTGCCTCCCCCCTGCCCAGACATTGATTGAAGGTCAGTGGTCAGCCACAAGAGATCCTACCGAAGACAAACCTCAAAGAACTGAGAGAACCCCCCCCCCCCCCTGAACGTCACTGATGAGAGAATCCAAATTATGCGAGGAGAAACCAGGCTGATCTGGGTTAGGGTTAGGGTTAGTTCATTGTTCACTGTTCATTGTCCCTGTGGGACAATGAACAGAATGGTACTATACTGTCTGTTAGAGGTCAAGAAGAGTGGGTCATTAGTGAGCCTGGGGAGCCCGGTGGGAGACAGTCAATCCAAAAGTAGCAAAACAAATGTCCATTTCAATTCAGCAGCATTGGCACATCGACATAGCACAGTACATTTCTGAAATAATCCATCACATGCACATGTGTTATCGTGACTCAAATGTCCTTTGGTGCCCTGCTGCTTGATACAAACACAGTCTAATGTGCTGACCATCAAGCAGGTCTGTCAGAAAATGCTTCTTGCAACCACTCAACTACAGCCATCCAAATCCATCCCCAACACCCTCCCACCACCACTGGTTTTATTGGAGGAGGGAGCATGGGCGCAGGTACGGGAAAGGTTTGGGAGTGTTTGCGTTATTGAATGAACTCCTAATGAACCCCTTGATTATTGAAGAACCGCCGGGGCAGCCAAGCAGAAAATGGAGAATCTCTTCCTCTCTATTGTCATTTAAAAGTTAAAAGCGGCATTTAATTGCTGCACTGTTTTTCCAAAGAAAAGGTTAATGAGTGTGTATTATAGCTTGGGCAGGCCCGGGGAGAAAGGGGCCACAGCAACATAGAAGGACATTGATTAGGGTCCACTCTTTCTGCCCACGCTGTTTCACAGTCAGCCCTCTTAAACACATATTCAATGCAATGTTACCTTTACTTACCATTTGAATGTAATTTTGATTGCAAATTATATGTGGGAATATCATAAAGGATTTGAACTCCATTGACCACTGAGTATCAACAATAATAGTAACATATTAAGCTTTTACAAATCACCAGTGGTGAATTTTGACACCTTTTGCAGTTTAGCGATGTTAGGGCAAGCAAAAGGTGTGTCTTCAGCTTACCCCTGAGTTAGGAGGATTTATTTATCACTGTGGAAGCTGCTGAAGCAAGCTGTTTTGACACCAGCCCTTGCGTGTGCTGGTTGCAAATAGTCCCCTGAATGACAAAAAGTTATATATGCTTTATAAAGTTTTTTTTTTTTTTTGGGGGGGGGGCTGATCTGTACCAACATGACTATCTAAGCGGGGTACCTTATTTATCAGGGTTAAGATGCTCTAAGCAAAACAGAGGGAGACATATTTTGTTCATTGCGATTAATACATTTTTTCTAATTTTCTTATTAACTACTCCTCCGCTGTGTCAAACTGAATAAACTTAAACAACAGACAATAGTTAGAGTTCACAATAATTCATTTAAGGAGACTCTCTCACTCTTTCTCTCTCCCTCTCTTGCTTCCTCTCTCCCTCTCTCTCTCTGTCTTGCTTTCTCTTTCTGTCTATCTTAATTGTTCTCTCTTGCTCTCTTCATTCCCCGCTCTCTTGCCCTTCCTCTCTGTCAACGGCTCTAATGACTGCCTCAAGTACTCCCACACAACTTCTGTTCCATCTAGTTGTTTGTTGCTTATGCATTATAGCTGCAGAAAATAAAACACTTTCAGGCTGGTTAAAATCATTATTGACAGTGCCTTGATTTCACCTCATCCTACATACAGAGACTCAGGCAATACATGTCATCCTTAAAGACATCATGACTAAAAGATGGCTACTCGAAAAGTATCTAGCGCTCCACTAAATTGCTGCGTGTCAAAATGATGGCTCAGAGCAGTGGATTTATATCACATTCTTGTATGAGACAGATACATATCACAGAAAGGCTGATGGGGTCAGAAGTCAGTCAGGAACGTGACTGATCCAGGCTGAATGGTTACAGTTCTCTGTATGTCTATCACTTTACGGGTGGCTAGGTTCTCACACTTAAACCATTCAGTTTAATCTGATCTCATTCATCCAGGTTTCAGGAAGTCTCTTCCCCAGAGTGCCCCTCTGGCCCTACCTTTGTGAGGCCTGGGCTGATGGACAGGTGGAGATAGCCAGGCTCCAACTCTCCTATCGACCTGACATTGATTGTGGCTGAATTATGAGACCCTACAGGTAAAGTGCTCGAGAGCAAGCGGCCCACTGCTGCTGTTCCCTGATTGTGAGTCAAGAGGACCGGGAGGGAGAAAAAACACACACTTATGCACGATGCGTTGACATGGACTCTTTGCATTTTACATTCAAGTGACATACACTCAAGGACACATAAACACACACACACACACACACACACTCATGTTGGCACATTAAATGGATGTACAGTAATGGGGATAATAAAAGCACCCTATCTAAGTCAAATTGAAGTTACAAGAATTTCTGTAGCTGACACATGAAGGTATTTGTCTTTGTTCGCATTATCTTCTGGGGCTGAAGGCCTGTGTCTGGCTTCCAGTTCTGGATAGGTGAGCTGTGGAGAATGACAAGCACTGTGGAGAGTCTCTGCCCTCACAACAACCTTCCCTCTGGCCCCTCTGGGAACTGCTCTTATGGCACTTTCTCAAACCAAGCATCATGGGAGAAGGACTAGGCTGAGCAGAGCTAACAGAATTGTGCGGAATTTGAGAAGGAAATGCAAGGTATCTGTGTTTGAAGGGATGTTCCTTATAATAGCAAATCAAAATGTCACAAAAACTCACTTTCTTGTAGTCCAGACAGGAAGTTTGGTTGATTTTAGAAAAACAAAAATGTAACTGTGTGCTGGTTTTATTTCATCTTATATAGCTTTTGTGGATTGTTTGCAATATGTGTGTGGTCTTCAAATACACTGTGTTCTGAGATTGTGTGACAATGTGTGTTCTCTGAGTAGCACACACAATGTCTCTCCCTGAAGACACAAGTTATATGGCAGTACCAAGCTGTCTTTCTCCTGAGGTGAGACAAGGCCAAACACAAGGTTCACATTCCTGTATGCTAAAATATTTGTAGGTGTAGGTGGTCAACGTTGGAGCTTTGTTCAGACTGCTAGAGGGTGCGCGTCAAACTGTAACTTTTCATTATTTAAGCTTGAAATCTTTTACAAAGTTGCTTTCATTTCAGGAAGAAAATTAATCATGTCCTTTATCTAAGACCTCCAAAAGTCACATTAAACAATGTGGCGTTGAAGAGGGAAATATTATACGAGATAATCAATACTACATAAATGCACTGGCCGTGATACAAAGTAATATGGCCTCCTGACTTCATTCTTGCAGTTAATGAAAAATGTGTGCCAAGAACCTACAGTCCTTACACAAGCATCCAAGATTTACTTTTATTGAGGGGTGGTAGGAGACACAGGGAGATTTATGGCGAGTGGGGGAGAGAGAGCGGGAGATTGGAGAGTACTTGAGATGGCCACGATCGGAGCTTTAGACGGTCTAGCCATCCCCTCGTTACATGAACATTCTCCCTCCAAAAGTCACTTCAGGTCCACTCAGCTTTTTTTCCCTCAGTCTTGCAGAAGCTGTCAAGATTTACTTGGTATCACTCCTCTCACGTACGCACCACAGCATTGCGCTTCCAATCTCCATTGTGTCTTGAGCCCTCTTCATGTTCCGTAAAGGTATTGAAATGCAAATGGGACTTTCCTTCCCTGTTGAGAAGGCTCTCCTTGAAGAGAAACATTGTGGGTCCTCTGAGACAAGAGGAGAAGTACCTGGTAACTGTGTTTCCGCATAGGGAATACAGGAAGATATTAAAGAAAACCCCATGTTTGCAGGGTGGCATGTTCTCATCACAGAAGACAACATGGGGTAATGAATAAGATTGGATAGGAGAGGGTGGATCCTGAGAGTAGAGGAAGTTGCAACACTGGTACTATGGGATAGAAGTCTCAATTTCCTGTCTGTGTATTCTTTGCTTTTGTCTTCATTGCTTTACTCTATAAAACAATGTGTCCGGCAACCACAACCTTATCGTGAGGACAGGTGTTACCTCCAGACCTATATCTGCTGAACATGTTGAACATTTTATTTTCCTGGGAACTAGGACTGTTGAGGTGTATAGGGCTGGAGCAGGTGTATTGAGTGAGTGAAGTATGTCTGGCGTATGCTAATGTGCGCTAACGTGACTGGACCAGGTCTAGCCCAAGCAGATCTGGTTACCATTAGCCTGGAGAGATACTACATCAATCAATTCTCTGCTCAAAAGGTTTGCATCAGCGTTTCATTGGTGTGCCCCCACGATCACCAGCCCCACACTCAGCGCAGACTTAACCGGAGGGAAGGGGGGTGGGAAAGATAGGGGAAATGATGGAGCTATGCAGTAAAGAGGAAAAGGGGAAATGTGAGAAAGATTAGGGAAAGAAAAATGGACAGAAAGGGAGTAAAGTATACTGTACAAAGAGTGGACTGAGACAGAGAAAAACTGAAAACAAGAGAGTTTGTGATCCATCAGTTAATTGTGTTGGACAGCGACAAAAACTATTTTGAAATTGTCTGTCAGTTTGTTGACCACGAGCACTTCCAAATACCAGAGATATGATCACACATCCAGAAACCCTGAGTGAGAGGCTTTTAAAAGGGCCTACATCTATAATGGTCCCCTGTCTATTAACACATCTGAACAGCAATTTGTTCCACTCAAGCTTTGAAACCCTGAAGTACTTCTCTCTTGTCTCAAACCATGCATTCACCTTGCACAGAGATCATTACAAAACACAACGTCTGTCATCATTGCTCTGAATACTATATTTAACATTAAGACAGCGAGGGTGAGAGCAGACATGACTCACCCAGTGTGTGTAGTGGGCATGTTGATGGTGCACCAGAGACTCTGCTCAGTTGGAGAGTTCTACAGTGGCAGATGGCCAAATGATCTGTCTGCCTGCTTTCTTTTTCCGTCTTCCCATCCCCTCACATCTTATTTTCTTTTTTTCTCTCTTTCCTTCTTTCTTTTTTCTCTCTTTCATTCCTTTGTTTGTTCATTCATTCCCTCCTTCCCCCCTTTTCTTGCCCTCTCCCACTATCTAGACCAGCCAACAAAATGCTACACACCATCCCCCCACCACTCTCTCTCCTTCCTTCCTTCCTTCCTTCCCTCTTTCTTTCTTTTTTCTCTCTCTCTCTCTCTCTCTCTCTCTCTCTCTCTCTCTCTCTCTCTCTCTCTCTCTCTCTCTCTCTCTCTCTCTCTCTCTCTCTCTCTCTCTCTCTCTCTCTCTCCCACTCTCTATCTCTCCATCCCCATGCGGGATGTCCCTCCAGCCTCAGTGATTAATCACACAATTCCACCAAAAATGCAACATAAGACATTTACTCTGTCAGAACATCACGTTCATTTTGCAGGGAGGAGAGCCGTGCTCCTCTGGTGCGCTTCCCAGGGGGTCACTGTGGGGTTAAGTGTCCAGCATGGAGAGGGAGGCCGAGGGCCAGTGGAAGGACAGGAACAAATAAGCCCACATTACAGCCAGAGCTCAGGGGCATAAATTAGCCCTGTTCCACTGGAACGACAGACAAAGTGATTTGTCTGGCCATTCATACCGTCTGAGTAACGTTCTTTTTTTTCTTCGGTAATTATCGTTCAATCGTTCCAATTTATATAGCGCTGAGTGGACTTGGATTTAGTACACAGTGTAAGAATGCTGACTTCTCACTTAGGCAGGGAAAGAGACTCTAAGACAAGTGAATCAGCGGGTGATGAATTGAACATTTACTTTTTAAATAACAGGTTACGGTTGCAAACCTCTCCATTTACTGCAATTACACTGGACATAAAGAGCCAACCTATGAGATATGGTCAATATGCATATCGATTGAGGAGATGTTCTTTCTACACTTTAGATGTTTCTCTCCAGTGGGAAGTACATTATCACACAGTGTGCTTCTGTGCACTATACTGCAATTTTCTCATTTAATATCAGTGCAACACCTGCTAATTGATTACAAATGTATCTTCCAGTAGAGACTAATGTGGTTTTCTGCCAATTTTTTGGTATGATTTGGTGCCTGCCTGCCTGCCTGCCTGTCTGTCTGTCTGTCTGTTTGCCTGTCTGCCTGTCTGTCTGTTTGCTTGTCTGCCTGGCTACAATCGTCTGGTTCATGGTCAGTTGCTCAGGAGTTGTTTTGCTCAGTGTCATGATGCGCAGTTGTTGTTGTGGATGACGGGAGAATGTTACGATATCAAAAGGTGCATGTTCGCATACCAACCATGGTCACACACAGCATTCCAGCAGTGTGTGGTATCTGGGGCTAGAATGAGTCTAGGCATGATGGTAAGGATGAATAGGCCGGAGCTTCGGTGTGCATGCCTATCTGTTGTCCTTGGCCTTGTCCTTGTCCCACTCCATGACTCCAACTGCGGGGTTCTGTCAAAACATTTAAACAAATTGGTGCAGCGTATGCACTTACGATTTTCCCTTAACGTAAATGCAGCCGGACAAAACGTCACCACACTCTGTCCTCTTGGGAGTCACAATTACTGTGTCCTTTTCTGTCAGACGGGCATCTACATTGTGGTATATGCAAATGTGTTCCTGTGCCAAGCAAACTGCATTGAAGCTCATCATTGATCTATTTCACCACTGACTGGCATGGCCTCCTTTTCCTCACAGTAGGTGGTGTGTTTGCAGCACGTCCAAAACTGTGCCAGTAAAATCCAACCACAGACACAAAAAATGATCTCCGATGAACGTGGAGAAGCACACCATAAAGACTCTACGGTGTAGAATTTTCCCGCTATACACGCTATGCATTATGCTAAGAAAACATGTATAATCCTCTCTTTATAAAGGGCACAGGTCTTCTGAGAGATGTGGAGAACAGTCTGGTGACAGGCAGCTTCAAGGGCCTCCCAGGTCGACACTCTGAATAAGCATGCATCTGTCTCAGGCAGCGTTTTGTATGCTTATCTTAATTGATGGCACACTATTTCTGGCTGCCGCACTACAACCCATATTTCTCTTTGTCGAGCACACACACACACACTCTCTCTCTCTCTGACTTTCTCTCTCTCTCTTTCTCCCTCTGTCTCAGCCCATATCTTTCCTTTTCCACGGAAAGTGATTTATTGGCGGTGGTCTACCTGGAATGAATCCTTCCTTGCATTATGTAAATGCCGTGAAGCAAAGTACTCTGAGTGATCCAGACCGAGGGAGGCACCATCAGGGGCCCTAGGGGCTCCACAGCAGGCCTAACGGCCCATTTAAATAGGCTCCCCAGCAGTCTTGGATCACACACACTCAGAAATACAGCACACACACACACACAAAGACATACAGTACATAGAGACACTCACTGACACACACACACATGCATACACTCACAAGCAAACACACACACACACACCATACATACACAAGCAAATCATTTCAACTTGATTCATACATATTTATTTGCAAACATATAGTCACATTTACTGATTTCAAAGTGTTTTTTAATGTTATTTCACTTTTGTAGCTTCAGGGGGGGGGGGGGGGGGATATGTTTGTCCTAGCTTGCACGTGTGTATAAGTGAATGTATGGGTGATGGAAGGAAGTAAGGAAGGAAGAAATGAGAACATTTTACAGAGAAAGAGATGTGCAAACAGGAAGGCAGTCCAGATTTATCTCTGGAGAGCAGAAACACTCTCCAGCCTCCGCCAGGAGCTTCATTTAGCCCAGTGCGGTCAGCTTCCCTGCTTTGCTGCTAAGACTGATGGGCGATGCATGCTAATAAAGCTAAGGTTTAAAGGTAACCAATTGAACCCTTTCTCCTCTATCCAGCAACCTTTCTTTCTTTCCCTCCATCCCTTCTTTTACCCTCCTCGCTTTCTTTACCCCTCCCTACTCCCTCCATCTCTCTCCATCTCTCTCCATCCCTCTGTCGCTCCTCCTCTCTCTCTCTCTCTCTCTCTCTCTCTCTCTCTCTCTCTCTCTCTCTCTCTCTCTCTTCTATTCATGCAGGAGCCTGATTTAGAACTGGAGGCACGCCTCGTTATCCCTGCAGCCTGCCTGGACCTGTTTCATTTGGGAGATTGCTCCATTCCTCCACCGGCCGGGAATCGCTGGAGTGATGGATCGTGCAGAGGAGAGCTGGAGACTAGACAAAGAGAAGGGAGGAGGAACAGAGGAGTGACTAGAAGGATGACGAACGGATGTGATCACAGGAAGACAGGGTTGATGACAAGCAAGGATACATAAATCTCTTGAATGCGCAAATGTATATTTAGAAATACCAAAAACTCCATGTAATCATTCAAATAAGATCAACCTGCTGGTGAAATATGTTTGCCAAAACACAGAGTTCCTTTTCCCGCTCCTTGATGTCAGGCTTTGTTGCCAGATGGTCAGTGAGAGGCAAGACAGACCCTGACCCTGCAGCAGGAGGCTTTCTCAGAGGAGAGAAACCTACACTCACACACACACACGCACACACACTCACACACACACATGCACCCACTCACATACAACACTGTCCTTTTCAATAATGCCCAGCGCCACAGCCAGCACCCAGGCAGCCAAGCGAGCTGAGTTGGGGGAGATTATGATGGCAATCTAATTGTATCTCAATCTTTCCTTTCACCCCCAAAGCAGAGGTGTAACGAAAACAGAGAAGGAACATATAGAAAACAAAACACTGTGGACCAGAGAAAAAAGAAACAATAATTGGATATCCATATCTGTGTGTTGGTGGGGCACGGTGAGGAGAATGGGTGAGCGAGGGATGGAGGGGGGTTTACGAAAGAGAGGGAGAGAGAGAAGGGGGGGGGTCAGAGAGATAGAGAGCATCACTGATGATGTGTGATGTGTGACGGTAAGCTCTGAATGAAAACAACATCACGAACAGGGGGAAATGGATCTCTCAGGGGAACGCGAGAGCGAGAAAGAGAGCGAGAGAAAGGCGAGGAGAGAGGAAGGTTTGGAGCTGAATAGAGATGGAGAGATTCAAATGAGGCCATGTCGCATGAAGCAAGACTGCGTGTATTGTCCAACCCATGGGTGGTCTGAACAATCATTTGCGCCTCCATCTGGATATGGTCTGTTGTATTTTCCCATACAGCATAGGTACCTAGTTCCATCTTATTGTTATTAAAAGTATGTGTGGACCCATAATCTACCTTTAGCTCGACATTTTAGCGGCGTTAAAGACTGTGCTGTGACAACATGTGATAGAGATGTAGTGTGTCCCTTCTCTAAAAACCTTGCACAGCAAGTTTACAAAAGATTTTGCCCTATGAATACATTGAGTGCAGAGACAAATGTTTAATGAGGCCAGGTAACTTTTTGTACCTGCATTGGACATGCTGTGTACTTGTTATCACTTCTGTTTAAATATATGGAACCTCCCACATAGCCAGGGAGAAAGATGTGTAATTAGCCACATTGCATGTCTTATTACAATTATGGTTACTTGGTGACTGGTCGGTTCTTATTTTGATTCAATGAGAGAATTCAAGGGATCAAGTCGCTTTTCTGATGGTCACATTGCTATTGGTAACATATACCATGGATACTGAATGCTTCTGATGATTTAATTAACTCTGACCCCTCTGTGGCCACACCAACACATCCTCAATTAACAAGCAAAAATATTAGATATTAGACACAGTGTATATACTGTAAACTGTATAGTATATATATTTAAACATAAATATATATTAAAATCTGTATTTATAGTATAGTGTAGTTGCACAGAAGACCCAACATATTTTGACCACCTGCCTAATATGCTTTGTGTTCTCCATGTGTCATCAGAACATTGCTGACCCACCGAGGTATGGAGTCTAGAAGACCTCTGAAGGTGCCCTGTGGCATCTGGCACCAAAACATCAGCAGCAGATCCTTAAGTTATGTCAGTTGTGAGTTGGAGCCCTTATGGATACGACTTGTCGGTCCAGCACATCCCACAGATGCTCAATCAGATTGGGATCTGGAGAATTTGGAGGTCAAGGCAAAACCTTAAACACTTCATCATGTCAAACTGTTAAGATAATTTCTCAAGTAATTACCACCTGCCTAATATTAGTTTATATATTTATGTTTAAATATATATATATATATATATATATACTAATGCACAGAGTCATCGGATTCAAAGAAAGTACAATAGTTTAATGTTTGCCAGCAAGGAGACAAAGTCTGATCGCAATACAAAGTTTGTCCGCTAGCATGTTGTGCCAGCAAGCTATTTAAACAGAACCGCTCTTGACAGTTATTGGCTAATACAAAGGCATGCAAATGTTCCATGGCTCTTCTTTCATTGGCTCCCTTGCATAGACCTGGCGCGTGTGTGTGCGCGTGCGTGTTTACGACATCAACCCTGGTTAAAAACACAACAACAGGATCTCCTGATGTCGTAAAAGCTCCTTCACATAGGTGTCAAGCAAATGGCCTCCAGACCTTGCATCTCCACCATAGTCCTTGTCACACAGTATCTCCTTAAAACAACCAAAACCCCCAACATCCTCTAGTCTTAAAAAAATGCTCAGCCTTCCCCCAGGGTGATAAGAAAGCCTAGAGTTTAGTTTGGGGGCTCTGTTATCGGCTGACAAATAATGTCAAGCATCTGTATTATTCTGTATAAAACATCACATTCTTAATTTCTCAGACACAAACCATTCCAGAACAAGGGTTACAGCCCCTCACAAGCCCTGTTGTTTCAGAGATGGTTCAGGCTTTAACAGTTTGGTCATTGTCAAATTTGCTCAAAGCTCATGCCTGTTCCTCTTGCATCAGACATGTTCACAATAAGAAGTGATTGTTCATCCACCATCTAATCTACCCAGACCTGGACTGTGCCCTTGTTTGTAGATGATCAACATTATTCGCTTGACCTGTGAATGGTAACAATGTTTTGGTTTAACAGTGTATATACTTTATATACATGTACTGTATATTTATGTGTATATACTGTGCAACCCATACCTTCTGTCTACCGTAAAATTAACATCATGATCATAACTTCCTCCCAAGGAACCTCAAGCAATACTGTAACTGTTCTTTTCGGGGATTAGATCTAGACTTTACTACATAATAAGAGTCAAAGATAACAAGAGTGCTTCCTCATCTTCTACAAACCAATATAGACATAAGCATAATCGGCCTTATCTGCAAAATGGGCAAATATGTGTAATCCACCCCTGTTCTGTTTCACGATGGAGTGCAGGATCAAAGAGATGAGGGAGTCTCAGTGAAGATGGAGGTGCTACATGTGTTACAATCCTTTTATCCGTGATGAGGACGCTGGCTAATTGTCACCCCACAGGGGTGAAGATCACATGCCCTCTTAAAAAAACATAACAATGTGCCCTACTATAATCTGGATGCCTAAAGGTTTTGCGACCCTGTGAAGATGCTGGTGAATCTCTTGCTTGTGAATCTCTTGCTTCTGTTGCTTTGGCTCTACAAATTACTGCGATGCACAGCTGGTTCAGTTACAAATCTACTCAGTTTGAGTGCCTTTGGATAAAGACATGCTAAATAAGCTAAATGGAAAATGGAAATTTAACTGAAAGAATGTCCTGCTGTTGTTTGATACACAGACAGTGGTACGAAGAGTTCAAACCTACAAACTACTTCTAAGTACAGAAGATGAATAACATAGGTTACCAGAATGTTCCCCTTCGGCCTGAAAAGTTGTTTGATTTATGACCTTAGTTATGTTGCTTGAGCATTGAAACTGAAACTGCAAACCCTGAACACTTATTCAGACTTTAAGTTACATTTCTGCTGATTATTTTTTTTATATATATAAACACAAACTGTTATTTTCTGCCTTCTAACTTCAACAAAGAAGGATAATACAGAAAGCAAATGCTGAATGGACCGATTTGATGACACAAACCATGAAGGAGACAAATTACATCAAAAGTTCATTCTGTGCTGCTACGCTTCTAAATACCAATCTTTATGGAAATGTGTTTCTAAGCCGATCTACCTCAGTTTCATTAGTTTCAAGGTGTGCTGTTCAACATATCCCAAAAGGGCTCTTCTCCTTCCCTTCCTGGCAATGCTTTTTGTTATGTTCCCTTGACATACGGGTCAAATCCATATTGTATGTGGAGTTTATGTGTGTTTAAGTGTGTGTTTGATAAAGTATGAATCTCTCATAGTTAAAAGGTTTACAAAACCGCTTCCGTAATTAAAGAAATAATTGAATAATGTTTACTCTATCAGTACTGTACAGTATTCAGTGAACTGTGGGGAACTTTGCTTCAGTATCATTATTCTTGCTCCAGAAAATGTGTTTAGGCCCTTAGCATTAGTGGTACCAACAATATTGGAGTTTTATCTGTAGATTTTGCAGTATTTGTCTGTATTTTGTACACACTTATATAAAATGGTTGTCAAATCACATCCAACCATACTCAGCACAAAAACAAGAATTGGGTTTTAGGTCCATTTGCACAGTGATTTGTGTAATATGTATGATTTGTGAAGATAATGAACTCTCTCTTGTTACTACCTAGAAAATCTACTGGAGTTAAGAAACCATGATGAACCCATTGGCAGTATACTCATGTACTGCATGACACTGTATGACACTACATTATATCCTGAAATGTAAGACCAGCATAAATTCAGTGGCTAAATTGACATTTATTTTCCAATGGAGATGCTCTCTTTGCAGAATCAAAGCATCAGCGTGTCACAGAAAGCCCCACGGCTGAAGCAAAGCATGCAAGCCTTTCTCAACAAACACGTAAATGTTTAATTAGGTGTTTGTGCAAAACACATTTGGGGCTTTTTAACAGTAAATATGTCTAAATGAGATTCCAATTAGCTGAGAGTATTTTGGGGGAATGTAGGGAAAAGAAGACTGATTCTGCACAGTCATGATTGAGTCACAAACATTAATTTCAGTTTTGACAGAAGGTGGGGGGATGAGAGGAAGATGGGCAAACCTGAGATTGAAGTGCATTATTTAACGGTTTTAAATTGGATGCAATGCTTTATTTATTTATTTTAATTATTTGCATGTTGAATTGGAGGAGATAAGTTAGCCTGCAGTCTGCCTGTAGACAAAAGGTGTCTTAACAACCACTCCAGTACACAGGAGAATAACGAATGAAATTGAACAACATTAGGTTGATGGCATGCTATTCTGTGCTAAAGAACCAGATGGTGTTTTCAATGAGAACTCATGTTATTCATATGTTAGCAGGATCATCATTACCATTCTAATATGATTACCTTAAAGTACTTAAGAGAGGAGCTGCTATGCATTTCAATAAATGTATGATGAGCCCCCAAACCATAATAAAATACTTGCATTACAAGCAATATGACAAGTTTGTGAAAGGATTATAACTTCAATTGGCTTACTCCCTCATTTCCCACTCTCTGTAAACGTCAGTGAATGCACAGTAACCTCTCCCATTATGTTCTCATGATTACACCATCTATCATTACCCGAGATAGGTAATAACAGCAAGACCAATCTGACTAATTGTGTGCATGCACAGCTAACCCACCTGAATCATAATACAAGTTAGGTACAAGCAAACCCTGAACAATGTTGTCAGTTCCAGAGAGAATGGCGTCCAGTCAGTAAAGACAGAGATAACTGGAATGTGGAGAGATCTGGCTTTTGCTCCTGGAAAAGAAAATTTACATTTTGAAAGTAAACAATCCAGCATTGAGCTTTATCAGTATGTCACTTATCATTTCACAAAATCTAGTACATACCTTGATCTCCCTTGTCATTTTAGGAACTGTAATTTCATGTAATTTCATTCAATTTTGACAGTAGTTAGTGGGTTTAAAACAACAGGTGAGACATTTTCCATTGTACTGGTGATGTAGCCTTAAAGTAAAGCCTTCATCTTTCAGCCTTCTTGCCCAACTGCCTTTCTCCGCCTGTGGATAATCAATGTCAGGGAAAGAGACCGAAGGAAGCTTGCCGATAGAGGGTGGGGGGGGGGGGGAGTCAGAGACAGAGACAGAACAACTCAATGAGCCAACGAGACTGCAGCCTTAAACCCTCACCTTCACAGCATGCCAACACAGACTATGGTGCAGACCTTTCCTGTACTGTTGCCTTATCAGGAAAAGAGACTGTAGAGATAAAACTGTCAGTAAGGGTTGGAAATCACAACTTACACTTTAACCCTCTCTATTAGGTTCCCATCGTTTGTGCCCAGAGCTAAGGAATGTCATAGAACAATTCAATAGCAGCCACTTCTCTTAACCGCTGTGAACAGACCCACGTGACTGACTAGGCTCTCCTCGGCAGGCAACTGTCTGAGAGCTCCATATTATGTACTTAAACAATCATGTCTAGACTCAAAAGACGTTTTCTCTTCCATCCTGACTCTGTGTCTGTCTCTCTCTCTCTCTCTCTCTCTCTCTCTCTCTCTCTCTCTCTCTCTCTCTCTCTCTCTCTCTCTCTCTCTCTCTCTCTCTTTCTCTCTCTCACATTCTTGCTCTCGCTCTCTCTCTCGGTCTCCCCCTCTCTTTCTATGTCTTTCACTGTCTCCCCCTCTCTCTTCCTACTTTGCTCTCTCTCACCAGGCCAGGTGAGATTTCCAGTTAGATCTGGTTGAATAGTTTTCTGCCATTTGGGATGCAATTACAGTAGCGAACCTTGGTGTGACATGCAACCATCCAGAAGCAGGAGTGAGGTGCAGGGGGAGAGGTGAGGGGGGGGTAGTTGGTTGGGGTATAGGGGGTGGGGGGGCGACAGCTGACGCATTGACAAACGAGCAGACCAGGAAAAGCTCACAGTCAGAGCTGGTAGCAATAACATTGGACAATGGAAGATGACCTTAAGGCTCTCACCCTGAAATGCTTACATTGATTACACCACCGAGAGGCCGTACTAGGCTGCACGCACACACACGCAGACACATAAACACACACGCACACATGCAAACATCTTTTGGAGATGTGCACATGCACACGCACGCGTACACACAGATGTACTTTCAATCACTGCCTTCCTTCCATCCCACATGGATCCTGCCAGGTAAACGGTGAATCAGTGAGAGGAGAGCTTGCTTCCATCTGCTGTTGTTTGCCTCTCCAGGAGACCTATTACCAGGCCTGCGTAACCATACACCATTATAACCCTGAATTAACCAGGCTACACTCCATAACCCCTCCACACTCCCAGACCCCTGACTCAACCAGTAGAAGCGATTGTTGTTTAACCTAATGGTGAGGTTAGCTGGCCACAGCAGCCAGGGACAAAACCATTCTTCCTCCTATCAGAAGCTAATGGGTTTCTCACATAGGGTAAGGCTGGGAGCTTCCGTCGGACTCTGTGTCACACTGTTAGCGGAGCTGAGTCATCCTAAAGCTGTGGGAACTTTGAATAAAATGCATATGATTCTAGATGATGATTCAGTAGATGATAATGTCTTGTTCTATATGATACAAATGCCTCAGAAAGACTGCAGCCCAGTAGAGCTTCTCTCTCATTCAGCAGCCTCCCCATAGCCCCACTACTGTTTTATTGAAATTGTGTCTGGAGAAAAGAGACAGTAATAAGAAATGCAGTTAATTCTCTTCAGGTTTATTGGTCGACCTCATTAGGAACAATAGTCGCTTTAAAGAGTCTTTAAATGGCTAGTTAACTTGCAATACAGATGATTGGTGTCAAACATCTATCTGGGTACAGGCTGAGTCTGTCTAGTAGGACCTGTTTAAAATAAATAGGTGGAACATAAATTAAGGGTCAAATTAAAAGATGAGGGAGGGGCAAAAAGAGAAAGAAAGAAAAACAATTAATCAATGAATTAATCAATGAATTAATCAATCAATCAATCAATGAAGGGGAAAAAAAGGTTCAAGGTCAGTCTCGGGAAAGTGAAACAACCTTCCACACTGTGAAGGTAGATGAAGAGTGTTGTCATGTTTACCCAGGGTTGACAGACAGCTACTTGTTGGAGGTTCCGTCAAGGTGAGATGTACTGTAAAAAGAGAACTGCCTAAACCCCACATCGATGGAAGATTCACTCCTCTGTCCTGCTTCACTTCCCTCTGAATCACTGCTCTGAAAAACTTTTACCTGTTTTTTCTCTCCTCTCCTCCCCTGTTCTCTCCTCTCCCATCTATTTCTCTCCTCTCCTCACCTCATCTCTCCCCTCCTCTCTTCTCTCATTACCTCTCCCCTCCTCTCTCCTCTCTCCCCTCCTCTCTCCTCTCGTTACCTCTCCCCTGCTTTCCTTTCTCCTTTCCTCTCCACTCCACTCTTCTCCCTTTTGCTCCCCTCCTCTCTTCTTTCCCCTCCTCTCCTCTCCTTTCTATTCTGACGCATGTACACGACTGTTCTGACGCATGTGCAAACACACTTCCAATATTACAACACTCAACACTCCTGTCAGAGAACAAATAACAGGATATGGTGCATTGACCTGTTCTGTGTTCTATGCTGTTATGTGTCAAATGTCATGCCATTCTATATTGCTGCTGTACAGCCATGGACACGTGGGGCCCAAGGCGGCTATTTGTTTCACTGATGTTGAAAGAGTTTGGCTTACTGTGCATTGACAGTGTCAATGAATAAACGTAAACTGATGAAAATGTGGCCTTTTTGTAATTTAACGCCCTCCCCATCAGCCCCTAATCGTTCAGAACCACTTTATTGCATGCATGCATGCACCCAACAGATACACGCATGAACTATACGCCGAAATACATAGTCATTCCATACAGTGATGCTGATGGATTGCAGACACAGATTGGGAGAGCGAACGGGACTATAATCTTATATCACTTCCTTCTAATCCTGGCTCAATGCCAACTCATGCTGTAATGACGTGCATAATCTGGCCGGATGAGATACAGCAACAGTACTTCTTGGTGGAACAGCTACAGGAAGATTGATCTTTGACTTTTCCTCTAATGTTACTTAAATCCATTTATTTATAGGTCTGCCTTGTCAGAGGTGAAATAATGGTGTATTCTCATCTCTTTCCCGGTCCTCTTGTTTTGATAGGTCCAGTACACAGATCAAGAGATAAATCCATTGCTCCTTTTTCTCCACCCACTCCTCCCTTCATCCCCTCACCTCTGACAAGCTCCTCTCCATTTTGAAATACCACAATAAGAACATTAATCAAAATGTACATTTGGTTCTCTGCCATAATCCCAGTCACCTAGTGTCACCTAATCCCCGTGGACACCTGAAAACAGTGCAGCTACATCGACTGTGAGCTGTCCAAAGGCTCTCAGCTTCTGGTAATATTCCTCTAACGCCCAACAACCATTGTCATCATGTCATTGACACCTTTTTTTATTGACTCAAACTTTATCAATGCAACTGGGCACTTGTCTTGCTACCTAGAAAGACACCATGTGTGTCAGTTTTGCACAGCGCTCCATCACAGAGATAAACTCTGGAATAATCCTTTGAATCCTGCTCACTGAGTATGCTGTCGGTTTGTACAGATTGTGATTCAACCCCATGTGACAAAGACAAGTGAAACACAATAACCATGGATGAGGACATTGGTTTGGATAAAAAACCCTTACCCACTGAATCCTGAAACTCCTTCAAAAACATCACAATCCTTGTGTGAACCCTGTAGAAATTGACATTAAGAAATACTGTACAAAAGTAGGTTGACATTAATCTCTGAGTCATCCTACACAACTCGCCTATAGAGACTGGTGATGTGTATATGTTATGTTTATCCCTGATGCTCTGTATATGTGTGTGTGTGTGTGTGTGTGTGTTTAAAATAGGTCAGGGATCTAAAAAACCTGCTGTCATGTCCTCTACTCTATCTCGTCACTCTCTCTCCTTTCTTCTGATCCCGTTCATACTCTCCCTCCAAACTTGACCATTTGATTTGTTACCCCTCTCTGCAGAGTGAAGAATACACAAGTCACCTGAGGTGAAATGTTGGCCAATCACTGACAGTCATTGTGGGGAAAGAGAGAAGTGTATGTTCTCTGGCCCGTGAGGAATGCTGTTTGACATGTTTTAAAACTGCAGCTGAATCCCCTGCCTCTCCTCTTAGGAGTATATCTCTTTCTCTCTTCTCTCTCTCTCTCTCTCTCTCTCTCTCTCTCTCTCTCTCTCTCTCTCTCTCTCTCTCTCTCTCTCTCTCTCTCTCTCTCTCTCTTTCTCTCTCTCTCTCTCTCTCTCTCTCTCTCTCTCTCTCTCTCTCTCTCTCTCTCTCTCTACTGTCCAACCCGTCTGCAGCTCAAGGCTAGCTTGTGATTGAATTCAGTCCCAGAGGTCAAAGTGTACATGGTTGGCTCCCAGGAAGATCATACGATATAATGACAAGAAGACAGAGAAAGAGAGAAAGAGAGAGAGAGCGAGATTGAGACAGATAGACAGAGAGATACTGCCATGACATTACTTCATTTTGTGTCTATATTCACACAAATGTGTGACAGGTTAGCAGGTGTTTATGAGGGCTACGTGCCTCCAACTTGATCCTAGTGATAAGATGTTGTAATAATGAGCATCGCCTCTCAACACACCCACCTCTTAAAGGAGGAATGTTGAGACAGACAGACATAGAGAGAGAGAGAGAGAGAGAGAGAGAGAGAGAGAGAGAGAGAGAGAAGGGGGGAGAGAGACAAAAAGAAAAGCTGAACAAGAAAGAGTGACGCAGAATAGAAATGTGGGAGGCAGAGTGTTTCGTTTATAAAGTAGACTTTAAAAGCTCAGATCACCAGGCAGAGAGCCAGAACATACTCCGGTAAACACATCTCTTTTCCTGTGACCCGGGATCACCCTCGCTCCTTCATCCCTCCTTCCGCGCTTATCCCTCCCCCCGTTCCCTCACCCTGCTCTGGACACGCACCGCTGTGAACACACGCTCGATGGCATCATGCCAAGCTGCACGCTCTCCCATCTACATGTAACGGAGAAGACCTGTCTAATAGTCTGGAAGGGGAACTTCAGGATGAGTTAGAGTTGAATTGAATCTAATTTGCCATGTGCTTTGCAAACAGTGATTCAGGTTAATTTACACCCCCTGTTTTTTTTTCTGGGTAGGTCTCCGTTACAGGTTAAATGCTTCCAGCTTCCAGTCAGCTCATTTGTGTGTTTACTAGTACTTGGATTTTGTGAATCGGTTATGTTTTTTTGCCGTGCACAGCCTCTGTACTCTAAAGTTTTTCTGTCCAGATCTCATCAACTAGATTTTATCTTGAGAAAGGATACATTAAACTTGGGCTCAGTCATTCCACCTCTGCCTTGAAGACATGCCAGATATGCGACAGGGGGCCAGGACCCTATCAATCTGTTTCTGGGCTGGTCACATTAACCCCCCCCCCCACACACACACACACACACCCCTCCCCTGGCACTCCTGCCATGCTAATGGGAAAGGTGCTCTGTGAGTTTGGCGCAGGGGTCTCGATCAAGTAATGAGCCTTGAAATGAAATACAGTACATTTGGCAATAAATGCTCTAATTTGTAGTCCTTTCTCAGTGCACTACTTTGATTAATGGGTGCAGAAATGTGGATAAGATTATGCTCTTGACCAGAGTGTGTGCATGTGTATCTGGTTTTCTGGATGTGTGTTTTGTGCTGTGCGTAACATATCATGCATTGTTCATTAAAGAAATAACTAGTGTCTTAAACTGTTGTTGATGTCTATAAATGGGTTATCATCTTTTTATTGATCAATAGAGACAAATCAGATAAAACACATACTTCTGGAATTCAAACTGACAAAAATAAAAGTTCCTTTCAACATGGCTACTTTCTAGCATTTGACAGTCTTTGATGGTAGAGGAATGCATAGTGTTTACATTTAGTCATTTAGCAGACGCCCTTATCCAGAGCGACTTACAGTAAGTACAGGCAAGTAGGGTGAAGTGCCTTGCCCAAGGACACAACGTCATTTTGCACGACCGGGAATCAAACCGGCAACCTTCTATTTAATAGAGTGTTGCGTCTCTGTCTTTATAAAAAGCAGCAGAGAGGCCAGTCATGAAGGGTGTGTTTGGTAAAGCACCTTGAAACAATGACACAACAAGAACTCACACGTCTCAGAGACTAACTCCTTTTTCTACTTCCTAATTTCTTGCATTCTATTGTGTGGGCTAAGGTACTCTTAAAGAAAAGTATTTTTGGAAGGAAAAAGCGACGCGTATATTTGTGTTTGTCTAGTTCATTGTGTCCAGGTTAATATTAGCTTATCGTGCATCTTTCACATATTTCACACTACACAAGACCCAGACAGTACCTTCTGTTGTTATAAGACATTCTCTGTATGTCGATTTATTTTTTTCTCTCTATTCCACCTTGCCCTGTCAGTTGTCAGTACAGCACCTTGTGCCAACTTTAGGTATACCTCAGCTTGCCGCCATCAATATACATGCTAATGAATGTGGGAGAGGAGAGGGGCTGTGGCGTGGTTTTGTCATGATAATACAGCGTTTGCCTCAGAGGAAGGTGCAAGGTTATGTATTGAGCTTCAGATGAGCATGCAGGCTTTGAAGATCTATCACGTTATTATCTAAAGTGGAATCACATGAAAAGGCAATGATTCTTCAACAGAGGGGATCTTAAGGTACTGAAAGGGCCCTTTCTGTTTGATGGAGGGATGGGAGGGGAGGAACAATAGGATTTGAATGTGTGGCGTGTACGGGGTATCAGATTTGTCTTTTAAATACACTTGGACATGGTTATTTCTGGTCTTTGTGTGTGGATTTGTGGGCATAAAACAACAGCTTACCATGTGATTGTAGGCATTACTCATGTAAACCAATAAACATGTTGTGCATCGGAAGGATACCCCCTGACACCTCCCCCTCCTTTTTTCACTGTGGATGATGCTAGATATGTTTTCTCTTCCACTGCCTGACACAGCAAGTGAAGAGATAGAAAGGCTGAAAGCTGTTAGACTGAGGCCTGGCTCTGATGTATTGTTAGCCAGAGGCTCTGGGGTGTTTTTTGCCATCCAGGCAGTTCTGGTGAATACCCTTGAGGAAGGGGAGTTCCATCCAGCTAGGGCCCCATTAGCCCAAGAGTCACCAGGGATTCTGGAACACTGAGGGGTTCCGAGCTCCTACCATTCAGCACATCAGTCAGCCCTGTTAAACTGATGACCTCACCTTCTAGAACGTAATCCAAACCTTGAAATGAGCTCAGCACTTTTTGCCTCAGGTCTGGTGTCACCAGGAAAAGGGCAACCGACAGGAAAACACTGGCACTGGAGAGAGGGTGTGATCCACTCTGTGTACGTGGGGGTCTCATTTCACCCAGTCAGTTTGTAGTTATACAAATACTCAGCCTGCAGTCATCACCTTCTGTCAGAGCTACAACTTAACATTATCATGCTCAGTAATAACATAGAGTACAGAGATAGACAGAGAAAAAGAGAGAGAGTGTGTGTTTGAGAGCTACAGACAGACAGAGAGAGAGAGAGAGAGAGAGAGAGAGAGACAGAGAGAGAGAGAGAGAGAGAGAGAGAGAGAGAGAGAGAGAGAGAGAGAGAGAGAGGGAGAGAGAGAGAAAGAGAGAGAGAGAGAGAGAGAGAGAGAGAGAGAGAGAGAGAGAGAGAGAGAGAGAGAGAGAGAGAGAGAGAGAGGGAGAGAGAGAGAGAGAGAGAGAGAGAGAGAGAGAGAGAGAGAGAGAGAGAGAGAGAGAGAGAGAGAGAGAGAAAAAGAGAGAGAGAGACACGGACAGAAATAAGGGGTCTAGGGAGAAGTATTTGATCTGTGACCTGAGACGGAGAAGAAGGGGGCTTTTCTAACAGTGTGTGGGTATGTAAGAAGAATGAGCCAGGGCCAGAAGATAAAGACAGACAAAGATGGATAGAGCAAAAGACAGAGAGGACAGAGATGAAGTGTTGGGGGGGGGAGAGAGAGAACGTTGGGTAAATGTAGAGAGAGAGGAAAGAAAAGAAGGAAGAGCTGTAAAATTGCAGCTACGTACATTGGCAACCTATATATAAAAAGCATTTGCATTTGCTTATTTACATTTATAGGAAAAAAAGAATGAGAGAGATACATGTAGAGAGAAAAAGAATGGAGAGAGAGAAGGAGAGAGAGCGAAGACAGTTGGCCCACAGACTGACAACATATCGTGTGATGCAGCAGCAAGGCCTGCTGTGACTGTTTCTCCTCATTGTGAACAAATACTAGTAATCAGAGCCTCTCCAATGACAATAAATATCAGGATGCCATACCACTCTGACTCTCCTCTGTGTTTCTCACTCCCATATAGAGGGGAGTGGAGGGAGGAGTTGGAGGAGGAGGGGGAGGGAGGGAGATCCTATCGGCCACAGAAACAACTGACATCAGAGAAAAAAGAGTGAATCACTCATTTTTGCCTCTCAAAAGAGCTACTTGGAGGAAAGCTGTCATTTACGGGAGGCTGTCGTGTGACTTACAGTAATGTTCAATAACATCACACAGAGCTGCATATGGTGACAAAACTCTTGTTGTGTACAATATCACACCTTGCCTTTGTCAGCAGTTTCTAGTCTTTTATTGACAGTTGAGTTTTGAGTGTGCTTTTCTTTGTACTGTGATTTCTAAATGGTTTCCAAATTCTTATATTCACATGTTTTTCTAAAGGCAGAACATTGTAAAATAACAGGAGATCTTACGTAAACACATAACTTCATCTTCAAGCACTATTTACAAAACCTCAGACTCCTCTTGCAAAATGAAACTTTCGTCTCAAAACAGTTTTACCTGTGCTCAAAATCAAACTTTCGCCTCAAAACAGATTTACCTGTGCTCAAAATCAAACACTGCTCTCAAATCATAAACAAAGTGATCAAAATGGTATACACTATCAAGCAGTCAGTAAACAATACGCCAAAAAATTTAAAACACATTGTTCAACAAGTAATTTCTTTTTATCTCAAAAAAAATTCATATTTATCCGTCATTGTCTTTGATGAACGAAAAAATGTTCTATCATAGTAGCTCAAAATTGATCATAAATTACTACTCTGCTTTGCTCTTTGCAATTTTTTTTGCTCTTCCTCCTCCTTGTACCCCTATTTTTTACTGTATTCAAACTTCAGTTTCAATCATATAATATAAATCATTGTATCCAGACTAGGATCCTTCCAAGAATGATGATGTGCCACAGACAAACCTTTTAAGCCTCTCTTCTCAATTTCTCACTTTTTCTTTTCTTTCTTCCTCTCCCTGTTCTTTATCGCTGCTCCCCCCTCTCTCCCCCCTCTCTCCTCCGTCTCTCCTCCTCTCAACTCTGTCTTGGTGTCAGGCTGCTATTGTTCCTGCTTCTCCAGTCGTTTGAAGTGATTAGGGAGCTCCCAGCAGGGGGCTGCCAGAGACTCCACCCCAGGCTTAACCACTGGGGGACAGGCCCTGCCAATGCACGCTACTGGGCTGCCACTGCCACTGCACGCTCCTATGAGGCTCTGGTGAGTTCCCCAACATGTCTACATGAGAATTTTAACAATTTACATTGCTGCTACTGTAGCATTCTTCCTCCCACAACTGAGGGTTTTTAATTTGCCATTCATTCTTTTCCTTTTGGAAAACGTGGAGACTTTGTATTCATAGGAACAGGAGGAGCAAAGGGGAAAAGACAGAAGGGGAGAATAGTTCAAGTTCAGTTAATTTGACATGACATTTTCCTTTGTGTTTTTTTTCTCTCACTGTGTTGCCCCATTTATTTCCGCATCTATTTGCACAATGTCACCATGGGGATCTGGAGAATAACGGATACATAATGTCTTAATTTAAATAGTTCTTCAACTTCATTTATATTCTAAGCTGTTGTCCTAATGTTGATAAATATGAGTGTTTTGGAGTGATACTTGTCTACCTATTTTTCCTGTAATTATCAGATAATGATTAGCTAATTTGAGTCATTAAAGCCTTCACACCATTCTGAAAATCTATTTAGTTATAAGCTAGCAAAACACACTTTTAGTATTTTGATTAGTTTATGATTGCCAGAGTAATATGCAGTGTAGTGCTCCTCTGTCGGATGCAGTACGTGCAAATTAATCACAATAGCAATCTTGCTCAAATCAATCACCCGTGGAGAGGGAAACAGTAGTTTTACATTTTATTAAAGTAAGAAAGTCAATAGTTACTGGCTGACTGGAATAAACTGTCACAGGTTCAATTAAAAGATCTTTGAGTTGTAACAGACTATATTGTGACAAACTGAGACAAGTAAACAGACAAACTGGTAAGTTACCGTTGATGATCCAAATTATAAATTAAATGTCTGTTACTGTAAATGATAATGTCTTCATGTATTTATTCTCAATGTCTCCAAACTTCCTCTTGAGTTGAAGAACAGAAAGGCCACATGCTTTCCAGAGCCCGCGGTTGAAGAGAGGCAGCGTTTGTGGCTGAACGACTGAGACCTGAATGTCTCTGCTGGTGTTCTCTGTGCTGACAGGGCATCCTCCTGATTGGAGAACAAGCAGAAGAGATCGTTTGATTCC
>NC_085027.1:12963757-13037274 GCF_963692335.1 Osmerus eperlanus | reverse complement strand
GTACCAGGATCATAGTTAGTTATTCACCAACCTGGCAGAGCTCTACAAGGCTGACAACTCTTCTCTCTCTCAATTTAAACTGATCTCTCTGTCTCTCTTTCTCTCTGTCTCTCTCTCTCTCTCTCTCTCTCTCTCTCTCTCTCTCTCTCTCTCTCTCTCTCTCTCTCTCTCTCTCTCTCTCTCTCACACACACACAACCAAGCACACAGACACACTTGAGATACATCACCCCAGCTCTCATTCTCTCTGTTTCTCTTTCTCTCATCAGAAATAATTTGCACCTTCACTTTACCCTTAAACCATTCTATTGCACTCTTTATCTCACTCTCTCCACACAATGTTAGGGATCTGGTATGCACAGAGGAATTACGTGTAACACAAATACACAAAGAAATGAATATCAAACATTTGAAAATGCTTTATAACAACCAATACATAACCACATGTATCAAGTATGTGCTAGTATGACTAAGTCAGTCAAACAACTTTGAAAATGCCTGTCTTTAGAACATGTGGACAATAAACTCCTTCTCCATCCACCAGCTCTGAGGTGTGGATGAACCCTGGACAGGCCTCATCCAGGTCAGGGCTTGTAGTGATCACGGCCCCTGCGGTGCTCTTGGGTGATGCCATGGGCCTTTGAACACAAAAGTGATTTCCAGAATAATCCATTTTTGGAAATCAACGTCTTAACTCGCCCTGGCCTTTGTCATTCGGCTCAGGCGTTGGCTGTATCGACCGTGGAATAAGACCACAGACTTGCTGTTCCATGTAAAACAGTTTTACAATAAGCCGATCAATATCACCGTTTGAAAATGCACATTGATTGAATTAACATATTTGCATTTATATGAGTTAAAATGTATTTCATTCCTTATTTTTTCTACTCATTTATTAGCTTTTTTTTTAGCAATAAGGGGTGTGTGTATGTTACCACTCCTGTGTGTCTCTTGTGTGTTTCTGTGTGTGTGTGTTCACACGTGGATGTGTGCAAGTACACACGTGTGTGTGTGCATGTGCTCACTCTCATGTATGTGAGTGTGTGTGCGTGTTGACAGTCTTGTATGTGTGTGTGTGTGTGTGTGTGTGTGTGTGTATGCATGTGGTCCCCTCAAAGCCACCCAAAAAATGTTAAACTCCAAGTGCCTCTCTTTAACCCCTCTCCTTCCCCCTCTCTTCCCCTCTCTTTCCCCTGTCCTCCCCCTCTCCATCTTCCTCTCTCTAAACAGGCATCCCTCTCCAGGCTCAATGTGAAGTGCTAAAGGGAAGGTTTCAGTGAACAAGCCCTGCATTATTGGCAGCCAGCTGGGAGAGGGAGGGAGGGAGGGAGGGAGGGAGGGAGGGAGGGAGGGAGGGAGGGAGGGAGGGAGGGAGGGAGGGAGGGAGGGAGGTTTTAGGATTCAGCCAGAGCATCAGTCTGCTGCAGAACACCATGCACTGAGACACCTCAGGAGAAACAGTGAAGGAAAGACAGAATGGTGGCAGATCGAGCTCACCACTGCTTTCTTTGCGTGCATGGAAGAATTTGTTATTGTTGCGAGAGAATATTGTCAGTGAGTGAGTGAGTGAGTGAGTGAGTGAGTGAGTGAGTGAGTGAGTGAGTGAGTGAGTGAGTGAGTGTGTGTGTGTGTGTGTGTGTGTGTGTGTGTGTGTGTGTGTGTGTGTGTGTGTGCGTGTGTGTGTGTGTGTCTTTCCCAGTACAGTACTATAAGTGCTCTTCAGAATATTTAAGTCGTGCTGAGATGCAAGCCTTTTGGATCAGTGCAATTTTTCTTAGACACCTGTTACATGCTCAGTCATCTGTATTGGCCATCCAGCTATGTGGTAAAGCACTGAAGAATGAAGCTTCTTCACCCAATGCATTTCTTCACTCAATGAGACTCTATTTTCAAGATAGCAGATAGCTTACCTGCATGTGACATGGTTGAATATTTTTTAATGTCCTATTTTTAAAAATCATGACATGATGAATCCCAAGGTCGAATATTAATAGATGTAGAGAGATGTAGACCTCATACAGTGGGATTTTTATCCGAATTATCACATTGTCTTGCGGACGACAGATTATCCCTGTGGTTTAATACCGGAGGCTGCGTGACAGCTGACGGATATATTAGGGGTGGGGGGGGGGGTGGGGGGGATTTTTGGGATCCGCAGTTTTAAAGATCCACATTAGAGAATAAAATGAGACTGCCACCAGTCCAGTGCAGTTAATTTCAGCGAGGTTTGCTGATGTTGTGGAGAAAGAGACATGAATCATCTTGCTCCTGACTATTTTCGGAATTGGCGTGGCATGGACGTCAGGTGGTGAAAATTATTCTCGTAGGTTGTAGGCGCGCGCTTATTTGAGAGACAGAAAAGGTTGGTTGGGTTCCAGAGCGCGTCAGGGGCTATCGGTGGCGTCGTGCGCATGTCACACTGTGAGAGTCCGAGAGTTCTGGAAATGCACAGGCGCCTCTTCACTGGTATGCACTTACACACAAAGCTGAGGGATCCGGTGGCGATAGAAGAAACTATCGACTGATCCTCCAGGTCGTGATACAAAACACGGGAATCTCTCCTGAAATCTCTCCCCGGCAGGTCCTCTTTCTAGGTTCGGACACAGGGATGGTTATGTGATGGGTGTCGGAGCATTGCCCGGGAGATCCTACATTATTGCAGACAGCACCATGAGCAGGTGTCTTTCAGCCGAAGAGAAGTTTGGATTCGACGTAACGCGCCACGGAAAATAGAAGTTATCGTTATAAAAGGATAATAAAGAATTGCAGAACAGCCGCAGAAAAGTATATTCGCATAGTAGCGTTTCTGTGCGAGAGAGGGAATTCTGATGCGCAACTCTGGATTGTACATTTTTGCTTGTTTGGCACAACGTCGTAATATGGAGTAGCCTCTGTTATATGGATCTTCAAAGTTGGAAACAAGAAAAAAATACAAACTACAGACTACAGCGAACCTATGATGGGAATTCTACTCATATAGTAAAGCATTAGGTCAAATGACCATCATTAGTCCTCTTTAAATCTAACAACAGTATCTAGGAGATGGAAAAACGGGGACTATACGGCGTTCTTTATTATTTAATTCTGAATACACCGTTGTTATTCTGTGTACATGGTAAGTAAACTTTAAGTGTCATTGGTATGGAGAGACTTTTTTCCATACAAGACTGACCCAACCATGTTGTTAATCATTCTTGCCGTTACATATTTTCATATCAACAGCAGGCGATACCATGACTGCTTTTCATTTTGCTTCCAAATGCATCATTCTGCTGCAGCTTGTCGTTTATTGCATGGATTGATGCTTTTGTGTTGATTATTAAGGGGTTTAGAGAAAATAAATTATAATCTATTAGAGTATTACGCAGACTCATATCAGGATTCTGCAGTTTTGTCTAAACTGTTTTTTTTTAGATGTGATACACTGTTCTTCCTCCATAGAGAGGAATCCCTCTTGATAGATAGCATAGATTTTCTTACAATTGTTTAGTTTCAGGTTATCAAAGATATGGGCACCTTGGCAGAATTTTATTGGACACTAAAGATACATTTTTGCTTTGACTTCTCATCAATTTCACGACCTGCTTTTCTCTATGTAATTTTGCCATTTCAGGAGTCTCATTTAGGAAATAGATTATTACTATTTCTTTATTTTTGCATTTCTTTATTACATTCAAACGAGCTAGGGACCAGATAAGAGCTATATTTGATCATGGCAGGTTGGCTGGCGTCACCATTTCAGATGTTTTTTTTTTATTCCTCATTATCTTTAACCGCTCGTTTCACCCTCGTCTATACCCTGCCTCTCCCCCAGCTTCGTTTACTGAAGTGCCCAAAGATGTGAGTGTGGGTGAGGGGGAGGACGTGGAGATGCCGTGCGCCTTCCGGGCCGTTGGAGCGACGCCGTTCTCGCTGGAGATCCAGTGGTGGTACCTGAAGGAAGTCGCTCCTAAAGAACTTGCACAAGAACTGCAAATCAGCGCTCCGGCGAACAGAGCAAAGGTAACGGTAATGTTGCCTCCCGGTAACGTTGCCTCTAGACGAGTGCGCGAGCTTAGCTTCAAGGCAACCCTGGGGAAAGGGGTGTGACAATTACACGTTTTAAGACGCCCGGGTATTTCCTATAGTGGGTGTACAGACTGAAACAGTATTAGTCAATGATGCATAGACTACAATTCGACTTTTAATCACGGCTTGGCCGTATGCTTGCCTGGCCTCTTCCTATCGCTATTTGCTTGATCGACTTCATAACGTGTTGCCAACAAAGCATTAGGAAATGATGTGCTGCGGATTATAAATACGGCGTTTCCGTTTGTATTGGGCACTCTAGAGGATGTGTGAACCGGGTGGGAGGGTGGGAGGAGAAAAAGGGCACACACAAAGGGCACTTGTTGGCCATTTAAATCCGTTCCGTTAATCTCCGTTTTCAGGCAGGATGCATAATATGCCTGTTGTAGAATTAACCTATGTTCTTAAATGCCCTTATATTCTGACATAAGTCACCTTTTACCTCTGCATGGGCTATACTGTCCAGGGATATATAGGCCTAGGACAGCCCGATCAGTAGGCCTAACATTCTGCCCTGTCAAAACTCATCCGGTTGGCTGTGGAAAACACCAAACAGCTCGTCAATGGCGGCTTTATCAGAGCGCAACTGTTGCTGTCCGTGGTGCTGAAGTGGCAACGCGCTCTTCGCTACACTGGAATGTCGACAGCATCACAGCCCAACTCCCAGTGAAGCGCAGATACATAGCACAATGCTGTGGCAGCGGATGACGTGATAGTTTCCATTGTCATAGACAATTTCATGAGTTTGATTTATATTAAAAAAATATATACAATATTCACGATGTATTTCTGATTTCAGGTCACTGCAAGGGATGCCACAAAAATAAGCGTAAGTATTAGTTTAATGTTACATTACACTTGTAAGGCTTTTGTTTGGCTAAGAATGTGTTATATTGATAATAAAGAATCAACGATCCAGACCTAGCTTAATGTCTCAAATAGCTACAGCTTAAACACATACCAAACGAAATATCTATTTATTGTGTGCCCCAAATAGCAGGCATATGAAAAATAGCAGTGATGAAAAAATGTACGCAAGGCATATTATTGTGGGTTGTTATATCTCGCTCACTATGCAAATAGTTAATTTAGCTGTTTTTCAAACATATGAGATGTCGCGGAGTATGAATCAAAGTGCGGTTTTCAATCTGCTCTGGACGGCGCTCTGTTGCTCGGGCAGTTCTCCGCGGGGACTCCAACTATTTTACATCGAAGTCCACTTGTTCACTGGACTTCGATGTAAAATAGTTGACGGCTTCGGGCCCGGCCTCGGCAGAACTCTTCAGTGTCCTCACTGTGTTGTCCTTATGTTTTGCAGACCGTGAGAGTGCAGGGCAACGCCATATCACACAGGCTCAGCCTGTCCAAGATCCGCAAAGAGGATGAGGGCGTGTACGAGTGTCGTGTTTCCGACTTATGGTCCGATGAGACTCAGGAATACAAGGTACAGGCCACTCTGCGGGTGACACCGCGCGACGGTATGGTGGCGGAGGAGGCAGTGTCTCACATCCAAAATCGGTGGCCGCTTAGGAATAGCAACACCGCGGCTATAGGGGGGCGGGCGACATCGGAACCAAGTCAGGGAAAGCCTCGGGTGCCTGCTCAGGCCGGACCGGGCCTTCTCCCTTTCAGTACGACGACCACAACATCTGCAGCGAAGTCCTCCGCCTCGCCACGGCCCGGTAATGCAGGCATCCTCCGTCAACAGCATGGAGCCGGTGAGTTGAAGTGCAACAGTGACCCCTAGTGGTAGAACGTGGGATCGTACTGAAAGGGTGGCAGAGTGAGTGCGTGAATGCGAACTTTGCCAGCACCTTGAGCCGAGTCGGCCTACTCAACTGCTTTGATCATTTAAGGGAGCTGCCACAATACCATGGAAGTATGTTCATGAATGACAGTTAAAAATGTTTGAATAGAAAATGACCAGAGGCCTATATGTTTGTTTTTAAAGGTAGGCTAATTATTTATGAAACACATATTTTAAGGAACAGTCCAAGCATTGTTTTCATCTAAGCAGTTGCATAGCATGACCTCAGCAAAATACAATGAAGTCATTTGGATTTCCTCTTCACCCCTCCAAGGGTGGAAGTAGAGAGCGAGAGACACTGGTTATCCTATGAGATACATAACCTCTAAGAGACTCTAAGAGATGACTGGGGATATGTCGCCTCATGCTCGATGTCTATGGTGATGGAAGGGCAGGAAGAAAGAAGCTGTCTTAAAGGGGGCCTTGGAGAATGAGGAAGGGAGATAGACAGAGAGTAAGAGAGAGAGAGAGAGAGAGAGAGAGAGAGAGAGAGAGAGAGAGAGAGACGAAAGAGAGAGTGACGGCAGGGGCTATCGAGCATGCTTGAGCGCCTTGCTACTGATCGATGAAGCACACTCCTGAATAATTAAATTTCACAGTCTGCAGTGAGGAGCGTTTAATTCGCCTGCTTTGCCATTTCAGACGCACCACTGCAGCTGACGCAGGGGTGGTGCAGCATTGTGGGGGTGTCTGGGTGTTCACCTGTCGGCTTTTCTGCCTGTCTGTCTTTATGGCTGGTTTGCGGACTGTCTGCTCACTGTCTGGCAAGGCCATTGTATGAGAGGGATTGGTACGTGGGGTTTTGTGTTCAATAGTATGTTCTCCAGAATGCGTATATTGTATGTAATGTTATATTGTATATCATATTGATGTTGTTTGGCTTAAGTAAGAGTAATAGCTTGGATTATGACCTATTATTGTTGGGTTGTTGACTGGGGTCTCTGGGATAGAATGGACTCTGTGACATTCACGCCCTTCTGTCTGTAACTCTGTAACTCTCCCTGGGACCATCATTATGACTCTGCTGGGATGGGACTGCTGTGATTAGGGAGGGATTCCTTCACATGCCAAGTTTGTCTCGCAAATATTTCACTTCTTTAACCGTAGTCTTAGCAAACAGACTCAGGCTTAAAACCCCACTTAGCTTAATCTATCTGGAACTGAACTGACTGCAAATTAAGGGAGTAATTAAGTTAGCAATTGCACCAGCTGGCAAAAAACAGGCTCCTTCAGTGGCATTTTCACACACTGAGCTGCACGGAGGTGAGCTCGATAAAGCATGTTATGATTGTCTGGTGATGCACTCATTTACAGTGCCTGAAAGGTTCTGGATATCGTCAGGTTTGTTCAGCACAGTGAACAAGGCATTAGATGTTAAGTACTGCTGTTATCATTGGTTTGTGTGTGTATGTGCACAAACAGTGAAGGTTTTGCCTGTGTGAGTGTGCATGTGTGTATGTCTGTGTGTATGTCTGTGTGGTGTGAGCAGCAGTGGGCAAGACCTGACTGTGTATTGCCCTGCATCCCCGGCTGAGCGAGTCAGCCAGGCGGCCATTTGGAGGGCAATCCACAGAATACAGGCCCTGGGCCAGCCTACTGATCCACACACGACTAGCTCCAGTAGTAAACACAGATAACACCATGCTGAGCTCAAACATGATTGACCTACACATACAGACATTGAATTGCTGTGTATGATGAAATCACTTTACTTCACAATAAAGTCGTTCTTTTGATCAGATTACGCTACAGTGTTGTAGCAGATCGAGTCAAGAGCACCTGTTTGTTTTCAGATTCTCTATGCAGTCATTGTTTATCTAGGTTAGTCTTGTCAAAATTAAATCTCGTTTACAGCAGATTTACCTGGGCCATCGGGATAAATAATCTTTGATTGGTGAACCGTGTAATTGCTCTGTATTCAGCACTGCCAACAAGGTCAGGGTCAAAGTAATTACAGAATGAGCCAAGGCTTGTCCCAATGTACTTACACAGGATCTAGTGGACTGCAGGTTTTGTTACAGAGACCCTTCCTTGTCTTTAGAAGACATCTGTATGTAAAGACTAGAAAGCTAGATCTGCTCTAAACTTAATGACTATAGCTCAAAAGAAAGTTTAATAATTTGATGTTGTGTTTTTCTGAAACAGTGCTGTGAGGATACTTTAGTGAAGCTTTCTGGCATCTTCCTCATGCGTCTCTGCCTGTCTCAATCAAATACAGTAAAGGCCACTCTGACATTTCTACATTGACGGAGGAACTCAGGGATCCGTCTTGGCTTTCGCTCTCCTTTTCCCCTCTCTCTAAGTGAGCCCCTTGCCGTGTTTGTCAACAGACTGCGAAGGTTAAAAAGCACCTTGGCAGATTTGACAGATCGGCCCTCTCTCCTTTCCCTAACCACAGGACAACGCTTCGCTGTTGAATAGGGGATGAGAGGAAAAAACGAGATTCTGCTTCTCGGAAATGCTTGCATTTGTCACTTTTCTGCAATGTCATCTGACTGAGTGGCAGAAACAATTAATATTAAAGGGGAAATGCCGGGGGCAGGTGGCAGATAAGCCGAGCCCTCAGCACGCTGGCAGGTGTCTCAAATTGAGTCTCACATTTTCATTTTTCATCTGGGCTTTAGTGACCGTGCGGGAGTAACAGATAAACCTGCCCTGTGCCTCTGTGCTGGCCTCCATCTCTCTGAAGCCTCGCAGGAGAGAGAGCCACAAGGAAGGAAGGAACCACTGTCAGAGGGCTGTCTGTCTGCTCTCAGGCACGGTTTGGCAATGACTTGGCGTTAGTGATGGACATATGTCACATATTCATCACATGTTCCCAAGGATTTGGCATTTGACATTTCCCAGTTGGAGAGTCGGTCAAAATGTGAAGTTTGTCCATCAATGTCGACATCAACAGGACATTTGACAGGACATGGAACATCTGCAATATTCATGATGACGAGATATGAGAATGTTTGTGAGGGACTAAGGACTGCATGTTTTTTTAGAAACAGATTTTCTTTCTACCGTTCTGCCCCGTATGTGAGTGTTGTGGCAGGGTCAGCACCAGCTGGTCTGATAGGTCAGTTGTGTAACCATCTGGAACTGGGATGACACAGGGGGGGGAGAGACCGAAAGGCAGAGAGCAAAAGAGAGAGAAAACAGGGCGGACTGAGAAAAATAAAAGACAGAGTGAAAGAAAGAAATAGAGAAAAGAGAGAGAGAGAGAGAGAGAGAGAGAGAGAGAGAGAGAGAGAGAGAGAGAGAGAGAGAGAGAGAGAGAGAGAGAGAGAGAGAGAAAATAAGAGAGACACACAAGGAGCGAGCGGAAGTGTGATAAAAGGAAAGAAAAGACAGTCTGTATGGCTCAGAGAAGAAGAGTCCACTATGTGTCTGGGGCAGAGAGGGCTTTTTAACTACACAGGTGTGATGCCATGGAAGGGAACCACCAGGACTGCTTGTAGCTACAGGGAAGTTGGATAGCCAGACACAAGCTGATGAGCAAGAGCTCTGTCAGTATGAGTCTCCACCCACAAAGCTGAGAAGTGCGTGCCACCCTGGGTGACCTTGGTCTCTCTTGCCTAAATCCTTCATGCTGCCGACAAACCGTGTGTGCGGGTCTGCGGGTCTGTGTATCCATGTGTGTGCACAAAATCTCTCAGCCTCTAGTTGTTCAGCTTTTCAGCTGTATCTCTATAGTGAATAACATCAAAAAAATGTAAACCTGTTTTAATCCGGTTAGAAACCATCTCTTTGACACAACAAGACTGTGTTAATAAGTTATAGCAAAGCCCATAGATGAGCTAGCCTAGGAGATGATTAGAGGAAGAACTGACCGCTCCTGGTAAGTGTAAATGCTCTCAAGATGTCACTCTGCTTGCTCCAAGAATACCACAGAAACCAGCGCAAGATAACCGCCTGTGTGTGTGTTGCTCTCTGGCTGTGTAGGAGGCTCTTCAGTTCTGCCGGTACACTGTGTACTGTCTCTGTGACTTTCACCGGCGTCAACCATCTTTTCCTTCCTGCAGTACTACAGAAGCAGTGCACTGTGGTTGTCATCTACAGACGTTCATGGAGTCCCTGATCATCGTAAACCATAAATATCACTAGCCTCCGAGGGCTAGGCCGCTTGGTTATTGCCACCACAGTGCCCTGAATTCAGGATCCAAGTCCTTACCCACTGAGAGGTCCCCTAGCCTTTACAGATGCTACCAAATCTGTTCCTATAAGAATGTCATGGTCCATCTGAAGTACCGGTATGTCGATGATTACGTAATAGATGACGTCCAGGGAGAGGCTTAACTGTCACCCCTAGTTGGCGCTTTTCAGCCACTCAGTGGAGCACAACCTCTCAGCCATGATGATGAGCAACAATTATCCCCGAAAAAACCTGGGTAAGATGGTGGATATGGCTTCACATGGTTTGTTTCATCAACCTCAACTGTTTTTTTATTATTGAGCTTATCATCCCCAACTCGTCAATAAATTAATTGTATTCTCCATCAGTCTTTAAACCAGAATGCATTGGGGTCTTATCTACGAAGGTGTAGGTTTATCCGTTTAGGAAGCATGTTGGAGATCTGGAGGAACACATTGTCATGCTGGGAGATGAACACACTGGTCCTGTATCGGTTCACCTCCTCTGGAGAACCCAGCCAACTCTCACTGTGGTGGCACTGCCTGTGATTGCAGAACCTCCCCTTTCCCTTAAACATTATGATTATGCCTGGGCCTGCTGTGCATTCTGAGAATACTGTGCAGGGGGAGAGAAAACAACAGGCATGGTCCCTCTTGTGTCCTTCCTATTTACCTTCTATTTCGTCTATCACTGCTCTTCTCTCAGGGTCCTCCCAGCCCTCCAAACAAACACAAACATGCACTTCTACCACTCTTCATGCAGATAAATGCGGACGTAGCCTTTGAGAAAGCCCAGAGGATTGTAGGATACAGTTAGAAGGTGTTTTGGAGGCACCAGTTACATGTATGTAATAGCCACGATAGAAGCAGAAAGCTCCAGTCACTGTTGCACTTATCACTTTAACCAAGTGGAGAAACGAAAGAGTAGAAGAGAGAATGGGAAAATGAGAACGGAAAAAGTGAGACAGAAAAGGAAGAAGAGAAAGATGGACAGAGAGGAGGAGTGATACGTTGGGGGGAAGAGAAAAAGTTTGAAAGATGGAACGAGTGATAGTGAAAGATAGATAGTTAGATAGATAGATAGATAGATAGATATATAGGAGAGAGAGAGAGAGAGAGAGAGAGAGAGAGAGAGAGAGAGAGAGAGAGAGAGAGAGAGAGATTGTGCCAGAGAAAGAGAGTGAGAGACAGAGAGAGAGAGAATGCCAAACCCATTGACCTAGCTGTCAGATTGTGTGTTTGCTAATTACAGTCTTTACTCTGTAAGCAGGTCACGTCATCAGTGGAATCACAGCAAACAGCCAGATTCTGTACACGGAATCATCCTAGGGTTGGGTCTGGAGCCTTCTCTCCTCACTGAGCACAAATCTGATCTTTTGAATTAAGATCATGCTGCTGCAGTCAATCTCATTCATTCTTTTCCTCCCTTTCTTCTTCCTTCTTCTCTCATCTTCTTGATCCATATCTCAGACAGATGGGTATATTAAGCTCTGTTTCAGGATCTGGAGTCTACTTTAAACTGATGGCTTTTGTATGTAAATCATAGAAGTCAGATTGCCTTTATATGAGAGATAATCTATGAAGGACCTTTACCTGGCCTTTACTGTTGAACAATAAGATGCTGTTTGTGTACAGTTGGCTCGATGTCTGGCAGACATTGAATATTTAGCTGTGTAAACTGGTTTACTTAAATAAATGCAGAGCCCATTATAGAGCCCATCTGAACTCCTGGTAATATAGAGAAATGCTAGATCTGGAACAACAGTGATTGCCATGGTTGATACGGTTTATATCCTGGTCAGTACATATCTGCTCCTCAGTGGGAGGTATGTGGTCTAGTTCTGAACATGATTAAATGTTTTCCATGTAAAAATGTATTGTTGTCCAAAATGTGTAGGAGGTACAGCCATTATAACTGTAAAACTGTTATTTATACTGTTGTGACAGAGGATTAGGCCTGGTGTTTGGGTGATTTGTGGGATTAGTGGTTTGGTTCCTTTTGTGTTGATGTCATTACAGTATTATAACTAAAATGGTCAAAATATATCCTTTGCAACTCTATTGTTGGAATCACTTTGTATTAAAGCTTATTTTACTTACTTTGACCTTCTTAGATTTTGTAACCCAGCCATTGTCTTTGATGTTGGACTAATGGGTTGTACACAGTAACAGGTATACTGAATGGGGCATATTCTAAAAATAAAATGTAATAAAGCTCCCCAAAACTTTTTAGAAGATGAGCTTTGGTTTATGTAAAAGTGAAATGTATGAAAGGGGTTGATGAGACGGGTGAAGGAGAGGGAAAGGGAGATGAAAGAAAGAGTGATGAACAAAGGCGCAGGAGGAACGGCAGAGTGGGAGGAGGTCAGAGGGGATGATGAAGGAGATGGGGGTGATGAGGGAGGAGATAATGCCGCAAAGGAGAGGGATGGACAGGGGCTGTTCTGTGACAGCTGTCTCCTGCTGCCCCTTGTATAAGCAGTTGTCAACCGGAACCCAGACCAGGACCTGATGACTTTTCTGCTGCTGCTGTCCCTTTCCTCAGACAGAGAGACATATACATACATTTACATTTAGTCATTTAGCAGACACTCTTATCCAGAGTGACTTACAGTAAGTACAGGGACATTCCCCCGAGGCAAGTAGGGTGAAGTGCCTTGCCCAAGGACACAACGTCATTTTTCACGGCCGGGAATCAAACTGGCAACCTTCAGATTACTAGCCCGATTCCCTAACCGCTCAGCCACCTGACTCCCTGACATAGACAGAGAGAGAGACAGAGAGAGACAGACAGAGAGACAGAGGGAGAGAGAGAGAAAGAGATAGAGAGAGAGACAGAGAGAGAGAGAGACACAGAGAGAGAGAGAGACAGACAGACAGAGAAAGAGAGAATGAGAGACAGAGAAAGAGAGAGAGAGAGAGATCAAATATAGTCTACAAGAAGTGGAAAACATGGCAAGTGTGTGTGCTACATGTGTTTTGTGTGTCCTGTATTTGGTGTGTGTGTTCTGTACTTGGTGTGTGTGTGCTGTTCATGGTGCGTGTGAGCTATATGTGGTGTGTGTGTGTCTGCTGTACTTGGTGTGTGTGTGTGCTGTTCTTGGTGTGTGTGTGTGCTGTGTGTGGTGTGCGTGCGTGGGCTGTACTTGGTGCGTGTCTGTTGCATGTGCTGTGTGCGTGCCGTATCAGAATCAGAATCAGAATCAGAATGGGATTTATTCACCATGAAAGTTTGCACAGACAAGGAATTTGCTTTGGCAGGAAGGTGCATACAATAAACATATACCTAAAATTTAAATATGTGGACTATCTATACTAAGGGTACATAAACTAGCAGTACTAAGTGGGATTAGAATATAATTAAATATACAATAAAATAAAAAAATACAAAAATAAAAATACAAAAATACAAATATTACAAAAAATACAAATGTACAAGATAGTATGTGTTGTGTGTGTGTTTTATGTGGTGTGTCTTTTACTTGGTGTGTGTGTGTGTATGTATGTGTGTGTGCTGCAGAGCGTTGTGGAGCGAGGCCTTGGGAGACTGGTGAGCATGTCAGACAGACGGTAGCTTCACACTACAGATAGCACAGGAGCTGCAGCCCAGCTAAACACTCTCTCATTACACTTCTGTGTCTGCTAACACTATCATCCATCTGGCACTGCCTTTTGTTTGTTTGTGTGTCCGTGCGTGTGAGTGTGTGTATATGTGTGGGTGGATGTTTGTGTTCTGCCCACGCTCCTGTGGGTGTGTGTGTGTGCACCCTGTTTTTGTTTGATGGGTGTGTATGTGTCAGGGTTTGTTTACCCGTTGGTGTAGTCATCCTTGTTCATCATCATAATGAAACAGCTTTTACCCCTGCAGTTGCTCTACTGTCTCTCCAGTTCTCTCTCCAGCTCTCTCTCCAGCTCTCACTACGGTCTATCTCTACGGTCTCTCTGTATGGTCTCTCTCTACAGCTCTCTCTACGTTCTCTCTCTACAGCTCTCTCTACGGTCTCTCTCTACAGCTCTCTTTACAGCCCTCTTTAGCTCTAACAGTGTTAGAGGGAGAGAGACCACTCGCCCAGGTCTACCACTCCCCTTAGCCACGCTCGTACCTGTCCTCAGAAGTGTTAGAGGAAACATCAGAAGTGGGCATGCTCTAAGAGCCCATTTACTGGAATGGTGTGTTATGGCAGATAAGTGGTGGATAAGTACTAGATTATTGTTACTCCATCTAAAAAAAGAGCTGATGTAATTTGTACACAGTTGATTAGGCCACTGCCCGTTTTAGACTCTCTCTGACAAACCAGACCACATTCATTATGTTGTTCTGTACATAGCTACTCTCTCACATTTGTTTGGCAGGGTAGGGCTAGCCTGATGAAGAGGGCCGGGGTGTTTAGATATGCACGCGGTGGTGTGCTGGAATATTCTATGTTATACGAGACACACGTCTGTGACACACACACACACAAAGACACACTCATAAACAAAATTGAAACATAAAAAATACAGTACTGTATCAATAATTCTGTCATTGTTGTTTTCATCAACCTAGGTTCCGGAGCCATGACAACCATCGACCCACTCCTCCTCGTCACTCTCCTTTTCCTGCATAAGCTCCTTCCCTTCCTGTTTGCCCATTAAGAAACCTCAACCAAACAACAACCCAACAACATGTTCACTTTATCAACCAAACAAAGGGGAAAATATTCTATAAATAGATGTATACCGGTAAGGCACATCACTGAGGAGAACGGAGCAATGCAACCAGAGAAGAACAGACTAACGAAAGATGAGAAAAGACTGAATTAAAAGAGGTGTGGTCTTCAAACACGGACTAACTGAGGACCTGATTGTGGAGGGGTAGAAGAACTGTATGTGGGCGGTATGGGAAGCATGATCTACAGGAGTTTAGTGTCTGTGATAACAAGCCTCACACAACTGTGGTCCACATACACACACTGTCATCCACCTTGATTAGAGCTGCATCCAGTCTTCAGACAGCTTCTGCCTTGCTTTGTGCATGGCCTTTCCTATTTATTTTCTGGTTTCTTAGATTATTTTTTTCTTTTTTAAATGTAACATCTGTATGATATTTCAAATTTGATTCATTTAACTAGACTTTTAATATTTCATCTCCTAATTATTTTTGATCACAGCTGCTTACATTACAGTTGATCTGAGTTCGTTATGTAATATACATACACCACTAGTATTTTGGTTTTATCGTTTTTTGAGGGGGAGGGTTGGGGGGGGGTCATCTGCATGAACTGTTGAGCAGTCAGCCATCCTTTCTGACTTCACGCAGGAGGTGTGTGTCATTCACAGGACTGTTTTTCACGATTCTCTCAATCAGAGTGTATGTGAGTCTATGTGTTCTGTTCTGTCTCCCCAACCCCCCACTCTCTCTGTTCTGTTACTCATTTAAGCATTGATTCATGCTGTATACAAATATGACCTGATATATTTTGATTGAATAAGGCACACATTACCATAGTTGTTGTTAGTCACCTGCAATGATGTTTATTTTTATCAAAGATATGGTGATCAAGGTAAGACATTCATTTATATGAAGAAAAAAAAAACTTATTGGTATGTTGCCAACACCAGTTGAAATAAAGGTTGTTGTTTTTGTAATAAATAATGATCCCGACAGTGTGAATCTGTGACTGAAACTCTCAATTCCTCACACATACACACAGACATGCAGGCACGCACCCAACCAAAGACTTTATACTTAGCCATCCTGGTCCCCCTCCCGCGTGTGGTGAGGTGACGCCCTCCCGTGTGTGGTGAGGTGACGCCCTCCCGTGTGTGGTGAGGTGATGCCCTCCCGTGTGTGGTGAGGTGATGCCCTCCCGTGTGTGGTGAGATGATGCAGTGAGCATCACTGTGAGGAACCATAAAGCCTTGTGTACACTCCAATCTCCTACCAGCGGGGCTTCCAAGAACTCTGTGTTGTAGTCAGTGGTGTCATTAGTGTGTGTGAGTGGTGTGATGGACTCTGGTTCCACTTCTGAATAACTTCAATTGTGTATTACATTTACATTGTCATTTACATTTAGTCATTTAGCAGACGCTCTTATCCAGAGCGACTTACAATAAGTACAGGGACATTCTCCCCGAGGCACGTAGGGTGAAGTGCCTTGCCCAAGGACACAACGTCATTTGGCATGACCGGGAATCGAACTGGCAACCTTCAGATTACTAGCCCGCTTCCCTCACCGCTCAGCCACCTGACGCCCCACCAGGTATGGTACACCCAAACACACACACAATAAATACACGTATAAAACACTTTACGCACCTCTGAAAAAGCCATTCTATGATTGGATTTCTCCTATGCTTGGGTTGGAACATCTCTGGAACATATGTTTATCCTAGCACAGTCACAAATGTGAGTGGGTTGTTTATCCATTATAAAACTAGGAGCAGAAACACTAATGTGCTGTAATGTCATGGAGGATCCTGAGTACACTCTCTTTGCCATGGTGAATCACTGGTGGTATCCTCCTCTCACCTCCTCTCTTTCTCTCTGTCCTTGTAACTGGCCACTCTCCTCTCTCTGTCCCTGTCCTTGTCACTCTCCATGCTTCTGTCTGTCCCATTCCCTGTTCTCGTCCCTTTTCTCTGTTTCTATCTCTCTCCCTTTTACCCTCAGCATCCCGCAGACAAATAGCAGAGGTGAACAGTGTCTTCTCTCCTGCAGGGGGAGGCTTGATGCGTATGAGGCAGTTTCAACACATCTCTGCATAATACATTAATGGCCTCTTCCCAGGGACCCAGTCGACAAAGACACACCACACTGTGGTTATTTCTCCTCTGATTAATGCCCCGGCACATCCCTCTCTCCTATCCTCCCTCTCTCTCTCTTTAGATCCCTCTTCCCCTCCTTTTCTCCATCCCTCCCTCCTTCCATGTATTGCTCACTCCTACCATCTTTTCCAACCTTGACTCTCTCTCTGATTACACACATACTCACACATTCCTTTGTTCCCTTCATTCCGGTCTCCCTCCTTCTCTTCTTCCCTCCATTGTACATTTCCCACTTCTATCAATTTTTCATTCCAAAATATTAAACCAAATAATGCTAACACCAAAGGATCAAATAAGTTCAGCCGCTCATGTTAAACACAAATACAATTGTAAATATCTGTGAATCAATCAGTTAGGTCACAAAGTCTACCAGCTGATACCACATTAATTCAGAGACAGAGTCATGTAATTAAAAGCACTGAAACATCACCAAGGACGAGGATGAAGACTTCTTTGTATGCTTCCTGATGGCAGTCTGTGGAGATGTTTGGTCAAACATGGTTTTTATTAAAAAAAAACATATTTCTGTCCCAAAATAGAAAAAAAAAGTGAAAGGATGAAATGTCAACGACACACGTTTTTATTCGTTTGGATCAAAAACATTAACTTTTAATGGAGCATATAATCAGATGTTCTTAAGGAAAACCGTGTGTGTATTTACAAGTACAAGGACCTTTCACCTCCAACATTGTCAGAGTTTATTTGTATTTTTTTCAATATTCCACAGTGAACAGAAACCTAGCAAGTTTGCTTCCATTACTTAGCATACATTAATATCTACAGAAGCATTAAGAATCTAATAGCTAACAGGGCCACTCAGAACCATCAGGATCCCAGACCTTAATGGTCAGTGCACCTGCTGTGACCCCATGAATGCAGGAGCAGGAAGTAGACTGATATGTAATGATGGTGGGAGGGGGGGGATTTAGGGATGGAGGGATGAAGGGACATAATCCGAGAGTCTGACGATGTGGCAGTGAACATCTGGAATCAGAGCACCAGTGAGCTGGTGACATCTGATGGCCAGATCCATGACTGGAGCCCACAGCTGATTGGATTGCAGGTCAAACAGGGACAGGAAACTCAAATCTCCAAAGGTAACAACTGCTGGACCGCATATAAAAAGCAGGACTGGAACTGCTTTGTTGATCCAACCAATAATTAGATGAACCCCAGAATGATACAAGGATGCACAGGGTGTACAGGGCTTCACAAAATGGTAGAAACTGTGAAGTAGATATGTAGATTATGAGGAATGCATGACAAAAACGTGTTCAGAGTACTACTCTAACAAACATTTGAACAGTAACACAGATCTGCATTTCATCAATCAAACATAGCTTCCAGGACTACATTTCACAAGCGTAGTAGAAACTGGAATACAGTGACTCATGCTTGCCAAGTAATGCTAATCTTCTCATTAATATCTTGTAAAGGAAATCATGTTTAGCTGGATATCAAATCGCGTTTCATATTTTCGATCAGTTTTCATTTTCTCCTCTATAAACTCTAACAGATCACAGAGCATGTAAATAATGGATTCCAGACTTGTAAGATTTTAATGTAAAACCCATTTGCACTTGTCCTGGGAGATGTCACTGGGTTGTTGGGGATTATGCATGTTTTACTATCTACTCTATAGTGTCAGCAATCACTTAACCTCAACTTCGACCTCAAGGTTACCATTCAGGACATTCCCATTCCTTAACTGTAATTATACTGCATTGCACTGCTCTGTTTGCATTATTAAGTTTAGTACAAGGTACATCTCCCAGTACTTGGTCCACCTCTCTATATTAGAACTTGGTTCATGGTTCATGCTAAACGTTAGCAGTATGTATGGCACCAGTGTTGCATACAATACAATACTATTAGTTTTGTATTGTGTGTCCCATTTGTTGAATTGTTTGTACGTTCCCTGTGTATTACCCTGTGAATTAACCCTTTGTATTACACAATGTAAAGCTATGTGTATTTATATATCTTCATTAGTAGACTTTTTTTTCTTCTTTTTTTTTTTAAATGTCTGCCGTAATGCAGCAATTTCCCCTCTGGGATAAATAAACTACTTTAAATTTCTACCCTGGTGAGATAAGCGGCCAATGTCTACTGTAAGGATGGTATAGACTGTAGCCACTGTATTGCTGTATCTAGGAAATGTATTTCCTTATTATTTGGTGATTGACCAACTGATTGACCAACATTAGAAAAGGTATCAAAAAAAAAAAAGCTGCGATTGGGTCCAAAAAAATAAAACAACATAATAGTCCTAAATAATGGCTTGTTTTGATCTAATTTGGCAGAGACTGAAAATGTTCCCCTTTTGCCTCGTAACAAGGTGTGTGCTATTCATTCACGTTCAGTTTTGAAAGTGGAGGAAAACCTGTGAGAATCTAATTATGTCATTACAGAGGCCTTTCTCGAGCATGACAATAGTCTCCCATCAATAGCTCCTACGGCAACGTGATAATCATATATTTACGTTGGACAATTTTCACTGTAGATTCATTCTTATACTATATGCCCTGAGAATATAAGTGTTCTCTTTCATTTTTATTCTCTTATTTGTCAAAAAAAGTTGTCTTGTCCTTCCAAAAGCTCAAGGTCTTTCAAAGTAAAGTACATTCCGTTTTACAGAGTTCCCTTCACAGTGTTCTAAACCATGACGATCCAGCAATGTTTCTGATTTTTAAGCTGTAATTAGTGCTATAATACTAAAAGGATTAACAGTGGTGGTAAACAGTTTAGAATTAAATGAATTAAAATGAAAACAATTTACTTAATTGTCAATGGACTTGGAATTGGAAACTGGGAAGTCCTAACACTTGAATGATATATTTAATTATTGTCGAAGGATCATGGTTTGGGGCTGACAAAGACTTCACACTGTTTCATGTGTGAAGCCAAGAAGAACCTAAAATGTCAATGTTCCTTAACATGAGTCTACTGTGCTCCAGTCCTGGTTGTGTCAGAACACATCTATCCACACACACAAACATGTGCCCTCGCTGCTTATTGCACAAACCCATCTCCAAAATGTCTGCCACATTAGATGAGCTGGGAATAGATAAATCTCCATGCTGAGGAAGGTTAGGTCACAAATCTCCATCTATGGCCTCCGTACCAATCTTCTCCTCTCCTGCATTTACCTTTACGCAACAGTTTGTCTCCGTAGGAGCTGGGATATTGGCTGTGTCAGGCAGAGGTTGTCTGGTTATAATTTCAAATAACAATGCTTGTCTGCCAGAGTTAGGTTCAAGGAAAAACAGACAAAAAATCTATATGCAGTTTTATCAAATAAGGCAGGACTTCAAGAGGATTCAATCTTAGGTTTTATGGGGATGAAGTGTTTAACTTTAAAATCTGAATTGCATATTGGAGTTGCTACCCATAAAATAAAGGAGAGAGAGAGAGAGAGAAATACTTGAAAGACAGCCTCCATCAAGTTATTGGATGAATGTTGGAAATTAAGTGTACACAGGGAAGAGAAAGGGTACGGAGGACAAGACTAAAGAGAAAGAGAAGACAGAAAGGAGGATGAGAAGGAGGAGAGGAGGAATGTGAGGCCAAGGAAGAAGAAGGGCGAGGAAGGGGAAGAAAGAGAAAGGAGATGTAAAAGAGAGAGGGAGGGAAGAAAAGAGGAGGAGGGGAATAACAGGTGTCATGAAAGGACGTAAGAGTCATTAGAGACAGACAAGTGGGTTGTGTTCCTTCATGAATCCTCAACAGCCCTTCTCCGGGCAACCTGTTCTGCTGTCTGCTGGGACGAGCATGACTGTCAGCTCATTTATATTTGTCTGACTCCTTTCTATTTTTCCTCCTCACTTCCCTGCCATGTTTTCCTCTATCTACTCTTCTCCTTTTCCAAGTCTCTCTCTCTCTCTCTCTCTCTCTCCCTCTCTCTCTCTCTCTCTCTCTCTCTCTCTCTCTCTCTCTCTCTCTCTCTCTCTCTCTCTCTCTCTCTCTCTCTCTCTCTCTCTCTCTCTCTCTCTCTCTCTCTCTTCCCTCTCTCTCTACCTCTTCTTTCCTCTCTCTCTCTCTCTCTCTCTCTCTCTCTCTCTCTCTCTCTCTCTCTCTCTCTCTCTCTATCCTACTCTCCGCTCTCTCCTACTCTCCCCCTCTCTCTATTTCTCTCCCTCACTTTCTCGCTTTCTTTTTCTTACCCTCTCTCTCCCTCTCTCCCTGTCTCTGTCTACCCCTTCACCCCCTCTGTCAATCTCTCCCTTTTTTCTCTCCACCTGTCTCTCTCCCTATCTCTTTCCCTCTCTCTCTTTCTCTCTCTGTTTCCTTTTCTCCTTGTAACATTTCTCTCTTGTGATTGGACAACACATCCTTGGAATGATTCCTGTTCTTGAAAACTTTCCTTTCAATTTAGTCTCTTGCCATCACATAAAATCATGACATTTGTCTGGATGTCAAAAACATGCCAGACTCTCTATTGTGTAATCCTGTTGTCTTGCAATGTTAGTGTATTTCCCAGAACAAAGAAGAAGAGCCATTTTACTGTAACACATTGCTGAGCTTGTCACACAGGCGTTCTGGAGGAAATTAATATTAGAGAAACAAATTGAGCCAGTCAATTTCCATAGAGTGCTAAGGAGGTCTGTGAACCATGCAGCCCACGTTTATGTCCTGTTCTTATGATCTGCATACTAACAGGCCTCTCTCTATCTCTCTCACACACACACACACACACACAGACATGCATACACATACTACATCATGATTAAAACTGACTCGATGCAAGTGGACTGTCAAACGCAACCTCAATCCCAGACCTGTTAGGGGTTCATTAGAGCTTACGAGCACACATCCCAGTCTACTTTCCTTCCACCTTCTCTGTCCTCTCCTCCTTTGTGGTTCCCTCTCCTCCTCTCCTCCTCTCCTCCTCTCCTCCTCTCCTCTTCTCCTCCTATCCTCTTCTCCCCCTCTCCTCAAAACCTCTCTCCCGACCAGTTATCCCCCCATCTCCATGTCTATCACCCTGACTCTCCGAGCCTCAGCCTTTGCTGCTTGCTTATCTAGGGAGCAGGTTGCCAACCCACCTAAGCATTTAATGAGATGTACTGTAACAGGGTATTAATTTGTTTCCGTTTTTACATGCTTATTCAAATCCAAATCTGGCTGGGGGCCTTTGAACAAATCCTGTTTTAATTTCATTAGAATCCTCTGAGATGAGTTTGCTCCGCAGTCTATGCTTTAATGCTCTGCTAGAAGCCAGAGTTCAAGGTTTCACTGACGGGCCACTCACAGTGTGACGATGACGACAGTCACTGTAGCCAGGCAACCCCCATACTCTAATCTGAATCTTCATTTCTCTGACACACATTTCAAGTCATGTTTAATGCCATCGTTTGCCTGTGTCCTCCGCCCCTAAAAGCCTGGCGTCAGCTGATCACTTCAGCCCAGTCTTAATGGCCGTGCTGGCTGCCGTATGCCCCAGCATCCTGCCCTCCCACTGGGGGTCTATGGAAGACAGACAGAGAAGTAGAGACCACTTTTTCCCCGTCTTTCGTGTGGGCAGACAGCCAGAGAGGTTCTGTCAATCAACTCCAAAGCTCCAATGATGGGGTGTTTTAGCTGAATTCAAAGAGCAGAGTGGAGCTGTTTGTGTCACAAGGTCAAGCAAGTCTCGATCCACAGGGAACACTGTCTCTGAGCTCTGCTGAGTGATAACTGTTATGTAGCCTTGTCAGACCAACAACTAAGGCTTTCAGAGCACACAGACAAGCATCCACAAGGCCAGCCGCTTGATCAGCACACTTCCCTTTTTTGTGTGTGACACAGCTGGTGTGTGTGTGTACGTGTGTGTGTGTGTTATTGTGTGTTTGTGTGTGTGTGGCTGGTGCCAAGGCAAGTGGACTCTAACCCTAATCCCACACCCAAGAGAGAGGTAACAGCACAAGAACATACAGTCTTGAAAAGGAAAACAATTTTTCCCCTGCAGCTACTTTTCCTGGGCGGTCTCTCTGAGGTCCAGCTTCATTCATTTCCAGTTGAGTTGCTGACGTCCACTTTAGCTCAGATAACAGACACAGCCTGAGGACAACTGACAAGCTGGCAGGAGAGAGGGAGATGGAGAGAACGGAGGGGGGTATTTTTTCCAGAGGACTATAAAGCATGACAGGTGGATATCCATGGTGAACTAGTTCTGTAAATCCAGCCCCCAGAAGTGAAAGGTCATCTGAAAGTAGTTGAACTGACAAAACTGCATTTTTTTGACTCACCACCTTCATGTGTCAATCTTTAATTATTAGTTGTATTTATTATTTGTTTTTGTTTTTTTGTAACTCCACCATTTTATGGTGTCTGGGTCCCAGTATTAACACAGGTATTTTGATTGCAGGGCAAGTAGCATGCGCTTCCTCACAGAAATTGAGTGACTGAAATCCTCTGCACCTCACTGCTATTAGATCCATTAAGTGTAAAACACCCTGCTAAAACCCTCTACTCATGCATGAGGTTGCCATAGTCTGCAAATACCAGCATGCTCTGTATGCACAGACATGCCCTGTTTCAGACAACCTGGTTATTTTGCACTGTGCATTTTGCACTTTGCATTTTTCTTTCACCTCAATTTGAGGTGAAAGAAAGTCCTATTCAGGGACTGGGATACATTGCAGTATCTCAGGGTTCAAAAAACATGCAGCTCTATACACCCCGAAGACCTGTAAGCCTATAGAACCTGCAGACCTCATGATGGAAGTAGTGTATAGATAAGCAGAGGTGATGATAGAGGAGGAGATGGGGATGTGAGGGTGTGGATATTCAGATAGTTATCCCATTACTTATCATTAACACAGTGTGTGCTGCGTGTGTGTGTACATGTGTATGAGTGTGAGCGTGTGTGGTCCCCTGGCTTTCTGCAGGGGTTGCCCTCTGAGGAGAATATAATTCCTTTAGCTCTTTTTATCAATCCCTTTAATCTGGCCCTCTCCTCGGTCGAGCCGGTTAGCTCAGCAAGACACAGCATAGCAAGACAGCATGGCACAAATGTGGGGGTCCAATAGGGGAGACCAAATTAATGCCTACCTCGAATATATACATACACGCAAAACGCAACCTCAAAGCACACAGACACACCTTTGCCCCAGTTGTTCTCTGAGGCAGAAGAAGGCGGCACTTTAATTGTTTATTGTTTTTCGTTTACCAACATACCTTCAAATCCTCTGTTTGCCGCCCACAACACCTAGTGGAATCATCACATTAGTATTGTATGTGTGCGTGTTTTCTAAAGAGCACAACCCAGAATGACCAAAATAGCTTTTAGAATTCATGCCTTCAACAACATACATTTTGCATGTGCATAATTCTATTTGGATAATTAGGTTGAGAGACGAGGTACACCAGAAAACCATTATGTCTGAAGACACACCTTCCACGTCGACTATCATGGACACACAGAATTAGAGGGACCACAAATGAAGGCAGATTGGGGAGGCACAGAGAGAAGTGTAGTGAAAAAAAGGTAATTTCATTTTGACACACTGAGGCTTTTAAAGTGAAAAAAAAGAGCAACCGTCAACTGTCTTTCAATTGGGTTTCCCCCTGACCTCCATCTCTACCAGTTTCCTGTCTAAAGTGGATTTGGTTAAAGTGAATTGGCCACTAGCAATGGGTTGATTCAATAAGTCCCAATTATTCCAGATAGCTAGGTTACATGTCCAAAGTAGCAGTGGGATCCTGCCCACGGGCAACAGACAGTTCCTATGTTAGGATGGCTGCTGATGTGCTGAGAGCCATGTGTGTCTGTAAGTATGTGAGGGTAGGAGGGGCCAGGTGGGCCATGTGGCTAAGCCCACCGCACCTCTCTTCAGAAGGTGCTCATATCTCTCTTATATCTCCTGGTTTGACTTCCCTAGACTTCCATAAACCATCTAAGAAATGTGATTTAGACCATGTATCTCTAAATACGGCTGGATGAACCAGTATCCTGTAAATGAAAGCCTGTTGTGTAAAAATCCCTTTACAAAGCTACCTTTTGGATGGTTTGTAGTCCATGCACCACAGCAGGACCCTCTTTTCAGTGGCTTTGCAGGGCTCTGTGATGGGGCTTTAGCGTTAAACCCACTCTACAAAGCCATTCGTTTGTCTGAAATATGGTAATCCGCAGATTTATCCGTGACTACATCAGGCGCTCACAGGCCCAGCTGGGCCGCTCACAAGCCGGTGTTGAGTTAAGAGAGTGCGACGGGCGCCCACTGCGCTGTGTAATTTAATCAGCATCATAGCAGGCCAGATACACACCGTCTGGAGGGAAAACCAACATAACAATACTCGGTTAGGTAGTCTAGGCAACTGTGGGAAGGTGTGGTAGTGTGAAGACTACTGGACTTGTGTTCAGTTTCTTCACCAGAAAAAGGTAGCCAATACTTGTTGAATCATAGAACACAACACTTTCTTGTTTGCTGAGCAAAGCTAACCATTTCAGTGAATTACATGCCATGTCTTCAATATGTACATACCATCAAAGAGTTATTGTGAAGGAAAAATTCTAGTGGCACTGTGTAGATTTGAATAGTCAAGGGATGGCGGTTTCAATCAAATGTATTTAGCTTGTACAATTTAAGAATTAACAAAGTACTTTGTGATCAGTCTAACGAAGGAGGTGCTAGCCACAGGTCGTTCGCAAGAGTGATGAAGAACACTCATAAGGCTTGTGCTTTTATACACTTAAAACAGATGCCCTAATAAATGATCAATTCATCAATGCAGTGGTCTCTGTGATTGGCTAACACTGGTCAGTGACAGTTAAGACAATATAACCCCCCAGGTCAAGATACCAAAGTCTTTTGATGTCACGGCTCTTTCTCTAAATGAGGACAGTAAAGATACCCTTAATGAAACACAAACAGGACACAGGACACAATCTCCTCGGCCAAAAGGTCAGAGCTGCTAGATCAACTGATCCATCTACCCATCTCCCTTTAGGCCACAGAACTCAAACATCCCCCAACCTCCGTGCCCCTAGCTTCTCAATCAGGCATCATAAACCAACACCATAAATACCTTAAGACCAACTGCAACATCCATTTGTTTAAACACAACCTCAGTCTATTAAAAATACATTCTTAGTAACTATATCAAAAAATTCCATCACAGTTATCCAACTATTTTCATAGACCACCTGACCATACATTGGGTGAAGGACAAAGCATGATAAAACATAGGTCTCCCTTTTCCTTCTATCGCAAGTAGTATGTAAATATTATTGTTTTTCAAACATCCTCTTGAGTAGGATTCTCTTTTGTACCACCAGGACACTTTAAGCTGGGTGTGCGTGCAATACCCAAGATCTTCCCAAAGTATTACTGTGTTCATAAGGACCCTAGGGCCCTGCCTGAAGTCAGCCAAGGTCTTAATGCCCCCGTCAGAGATAATAATTTTAATGCTGAATGAATCCAAAGAATATGCAAAGGTTCTCTGCACACCTGTCTTCAAGATATAATGAAACATAAAAACAAAAACGATTTACACATCATTACGTCATTCTCACATGGAAACATTCATCAGCATGAAGCATATCGGTTAATGATGGATCGCCTATAATCAAATTTATTTCAAACTAATTTGTTCTCAGGTGTTGGGATATTCTATTGTCAGAACCATTGCTCTGTGTTCTTAGCCAATAGACCATGCCGGAGTAATTGATCTGATCTTCACATCTGCACAATTCCCCAAAGCTGACACATTATTATGGTATTGAGTAGCTGCTGGGCCATGCCTCGGGTGGCAGTGATATTAATACCCGCCCTCACCCGCAGGTCACCTATCGTCACCTCACATTCCCATGGAGCCACAGAGACCAAATCAATGACAGCTCCAACACAAATCCAATTATGTTTTTTTAATTTAATTTGTAATAACATTGTTCTCAAAACTGCATTCTAAAAAGAACAAATCCAGGCTGAGCATTAAAGTGCTTGACATTATGTGGATAATCAAAACTGATACATATTTGTTTTAATAAGATGTCTTGGTGATGTATACCATGATACCCACGTCAGTAAAGTTCTTCCCACAATTACAAGGATACAGACATGATACCACACATCTCTGTATTACTCCCCTCTCAGTGTGTATGCATCGTGGGCTTATGTGTTTACGTTGTCTTTGAATGTGTCTGTTTGTGTGGTGGAGGATAGACGAAAACAAAGGGAATTGAAGATGTCAATCTGTTTGCATGGACATGAGCCTGAAGAGAAGCAGGGTGTGCTTTCCTTTTGTCAAAGGGACCATATGTCTGCCGTTCTTTAAAGTAATGAAGGAATAGGATTTAAAAAGTTAAATCTGTTCCAGTGCCAAAATATGGTATTTTGTGTGGGTTGGGGCTTCTGGAGATTAATGGACATATTTTAAATTATTGTTATGGTTTTAATCTAAAGACATCCCTATCAAAAATAAAGTCTTATTCTTTCTATTTCTGGATTGAATCTCGTTATGTTGTGTTCCCTTGTTTGATCCCAGCTCACCAGAACTTTGTAGTTGCCACCTTTAGGGGCTATCTAATGCATACCCTATTAAATCCTTTGTGTGTGTGCGTGTGACCAGGAATGTGTGTGTGCGTGTGACCAGGAAATTCCGATGGACGCTGATTCACTTTTTCAAAATTATTCTAAAAACTGAGTTTTTTCTCATGTCTTGCCGTTGGGAAAATGTAGGCTACTATTACTATGATGAATTACGACAGATCAGACATCAAATACTATGACTTAATGAATCAATACGAATTCGTTATGTTTAAGTCTCGCTGTCAGAAAGTATGCACAATACAATGGAGTCACACTACCACCTAGCGGACTGGTGGTGTAATATTTCGCTGTGAAATAGATCAGTCACCCTGTAATTTTTTACCTAACAATTAACTACTGATTTTGTATATTCCATTTGCTAACTTGATGTATATGTATGACACATTTATAGGCTGACTGGATACATCTGTAAATCTTGATTTAATTTTCTGACAAGCCACGTTATAATTAGAGATCCATGTGTTGTGTGTAGGCTAGTGCTAACTCACTCTGCTAGTGCTAGCTAGTGCCTCGTCTGTGCTAGACTTTCTAATAGTCGTAGCTAGCTAGAGCGAGTAATAACGTTGTCTGGGAGCAATACAAACACAGTTAAATCAAAATGGAGGAGCGTAAGTATGGCTAAAATCACCTTTACACAAAAACTGTCGAATAATCGTATTTGGGCTAGCTCTATCTTAGCTACATTATCAAATATCTCGGTAGTTAGCCTGCGTAACTGTAGCCTACTACTTTTTAGGCACTGTACTGTAGACAGGAACAACACAAATCAACAGTAGCTAACAGTACCCCAATCCGAAGTATGACTAGTGTAAGAGAATATTAGCTTGACTAGCTACAGAGCAACTTCTTTTAGTGGGTGCTTTTTATTTTATTTAGTGCTAACAAGGGTGGGGAGCTAGTTCTAAGTTAGCCTGTGTTAGATAGCTAGCAAGCAACACTACTTCTTTCCCTGCCAAATGTCTTCAATTTGTTAACAGAGTTTCCTGAACTTTAAGGTGTCGTGCAGGACAGTCTACCTCCTGGCCAAGGGGAAGTTCTTGGCATCCAGGTGAGTATCTAGCTAGCTAGCTTTCTTTCATGTGAAGTTAACAATGTATTTGCCAACCGTAGGCAGAGCGAATGAACCCCCATTTACTCAAGTTCTGATGCAATTAGTCGGTGTGTTTTTGTTCCAGTCTGTCACTCAAACTCAGGCAGACAAGTTCACCAATGCCTTTCTGAAGAACAGTCTTCCAGGGAAGAATCAGGAGCAGATTGAAGAATACATGAATCACAAAGCAGTGGTTTTAGAGCACCGAAAACAAAAGACTCCGAGGATAAAAACGAAGAAAGCTAAGGGGCTCAATGCCAGACAGAGGAGAGAGATGAAAGTCTTTCAGCTAAAGCCAGAACATCAGAAGTTAGTGCACTGACCTTTTAACTCAACACTTAAAATGGGTATATTGACACATGTCTCAATGTTGAAACTCAATGGGCTTTTTTGTGAAAATATATTTTCTGCAGTGACTAATTTTAATACCACCAAAGGTACTAAATAAAAAGCAATCCTATTAGGTCAAACTGTACTCAAGATGGTTGTCTACTTCTAATTTATAGATATCTACTTTTCATGCCTCTCCATGGGCTATGGAAACAGTATATTGTAGACCTGTGCAATGGATTAAAACCAAATAGGTAAGAATCTTTGATAACTTTAATATTCCTCTTACTTTCAAGATTGCCTTGCTGTCTCACTTTCAGTCTTTCAAAGGTGTTTGTGCTTGAAGTAAAATATTTGGATTGCAGTCTCATATTGATTTGTGTCTTGTCAAGAAGCTGTTTTCATCTCTGTTGCAGCAACCCACAGTTAATTCAGCAAAGGCTTTTGAAGGCTGACTTTCACGGGGCCATCATGACAGGTAACACGTGTGCTAGATAGATGGAAACATTGTTTGTGAGCACTCCAACCTACGATTAACTGAGTGAGAGAAATGTGTTCTTCTTTGATGTTCACTGGTCTTGTGCTGTACTGACACACAGTGGTTCGGTCCAAGTGTCCATCCTACGTTGGCACCTCTGGGATCCTGGTTCAGGAGCTCAAGCATGTTTTCAAAATCATCACTAAAGAAGACCGACTGAAAGGTTGGTGAACTCATGGATTCCAGTTCATAGCTTGTTTTCCAGGTGCGCATTCTTCCTGATCCATTCTTCTCTCTTCCTCCAGTTATACCCAAGAGGAACAGTGTGTTTGCAGTGGAGATCAATGGCTTTGTCTCCCACATCTATGGCAGCAAGTTTGAACTTCGCTCCAGTCAACGCTCTGCTAAGAAGTTCAAAGTTAAAGGAACTATAGACTTGTGATGGAGAAAATAAAGTACTTCCAAGGACAGCTTGACACAAATTCTTCAATTTATAGAAGGAAAAAGACGAGGCATGCTTTCTTCTCAGGGCTGTTGTTCTTGATCTCAGGGTGGTGACCCTGCATCATATCAGGGACAGCTAGTAAGACTTTATGGCCTGTCACATACACCCTAGTTCCAATATTGAAGTTTTTTTATTTATTTTATTATTTAAACCAATATACCAGGTCAAAACTTCTCCCCAGCCAAAGGTTTTCTTCATTGTCAGTGTGGAGCCTTTTTGTTGAAATGTAATATTTTGTCCACAAGGGGTTGATGCAGACACCCATATCACACAAATCACAGATGTCCTTGTCTTATGCTGTATGTGAATACAACAATAAAGCATCAAATACTCAATTACTTCTTGAACACTGCCTTGTTCATAGATTGCGGGAACCATGGTGTGACGTTAGTTTGTGGGAATTTCCTAATTGAGTTGGCCTGATGTTTTGGTAAATACATCAGCCACTCCCCTCTGGCAGAAGGCTGCGGTCTATCAGGACCGAAACCTCACGCCACAAAAACATTTCCTTCCCATCCATTGCGGGCCTCTTCAACAAGGCTCACTCACACTGACTTTAACATTTTATCTGCACAAGACACCTTGCCATGTTGCACTATGTTGCCCCATTTGTATTTGTATATTATAGCTATTTTATATTCTATTCTAAACGTTTTACACATTTTAGCCCTAGTTCCTTTATTTAGACCTGTACACTACTTATTTAAGATTCATATGTTTAATGTATGCACCTTCTTGCCACAGTAAATTCCTTGTCTGTGTGAACTTTCATGGCGAATAAAACCTATTCTGATTCTGGGTTAGTATGCACTTGGACTGGATCTGTTTCCTGATTTTAAAAAGTTAAAAAAAGTTAAAAACTTTTTGATGTATCTGTTGAAGTCATAGCAGTAGGCTTACAGTACATGTGGATTCCAATGCATTTCTAGAATGGGGAATAATCAATGGGAATATGGCAAAACGTCCTTATTTACCTACAAATAATATTTATTTTTGCTCACCCTTTCAACAAAATAGTTAAATAGCTTTTCATAACACATAAAACCACCAACTCTAGTGAGAAAATGCAGATGGAAGTGAACCCAATTCTTCATAGACTGTTTGGCTATGCCAGTTTTAGAGTGGTGTTAGTTTTCAACCTGTAAAGATACAATACACATTAATTTTGGTAGCTGGCATACTTGTGTATCCTGTCTAGCCTGCTTTTCTACTATGGAGCTGTGATGTTTCCAAAGATAGATTTATGATTTTGGACTTCTCCTTTTGGCTTGTTTTTCTTTGTCCTGTTGTGTTGAGTTGCTTTGTTTGTAGTGTTGCTGGGTAGTTTGGAGCTGCCCCGGGGTATACATCACCCGTAGGAATTACTTACTGTCTATATACACCAGCTAGACCTGGGCAGACCACTGCTGTATTTTTGGTTAGGACACCTCATTCGTGTGTCAGTTGCTTTGTGTTTAGCTTTGGGAACTTTATGTTGATTTCTTTTCTTTGGTCCTGTCCAGCCCTCCCCTTGTCCCTGTTTATTATTTTCCCCATTACCGTTATTATTTACTATACCGTGGTGGCAAAAATAAAGCCTTAATATTCCATTGGTACCATTTGTTTGTGTCCTTGTTCGCACTCCTTGCTATTGATGAAGAAAGTGTTTTGTCCGTCTCTTCATAAACGGAGTGACTAAGTTCAGTTGAGTTCTGGATTTTACTAAGTATTTATCAATCTGCAGATTGGGAGAGAAAACCAGTCTTCTGACCATAAATGACAACACAACACCAAGCTTAGGTCTCAACCAGGTCTCTCTCCGCTCCGAAAGCCGAAGGACCATCTTTAATAGGGCACAAGAATGTAAACATAGATTGTGACAGTCAGGCAGGAATGACGTTTCAACAGTCTCAGAGATAAAGATTCACTGCTCCCAACACATGACAACTTTCACACTAGAGAGTTCATAGTTGGAGCTCTCCTTGTCATGACAAGGACCGTTTACCAGTACTTTCTCCTGACCTCGAACATCTATTAACCTGACACATATACACAATATACTGTTATTAATAGCAAGCTTACATGATAAACGTACTAACTAGTATCCAATGACTAGTTCTATTGATTAGTGATTAGTGTAAGCACACAGGAAATCCCAATTTCTTCCACACTCTGCACACCCTTCACTGGCCTTTGAGAGTCCCTGAGCGGTGGCAGGGGTCAGGTTCCCGCCTTTACAGGCATAGGCTTATAATAACCACACCAATCAAGTTTTGTGATTTCAGTCACATAACATCCATGCTAAACCGAGAGTCAAAGTTCTGTGGACTAGACATTGTAATTGCAGGGAAGAAACCACTCTGGAGTTTAGGTGTCCCACATTACCCAATGTCCCAGATACCCAAATTCACCCTACAATCACATTGCAGTCACTCCTGTGAACCCTACAAAACAGCAACAGCAACATACAGTTTGACATGATTGATATGGAACATAGCACAACTTAGGTGTTACTTCTTGTTTTGAAGGAGTCAGGCATGGTGCATTCGGAAATGACACCACGTTATGAAAAAAGTAATGTTTTTACGACAGTTTTCTTTTTTGTAAAGTTGCAGAAGCAGATGGTGTACTGAGGGGATGTTTGCTCTGTTTGCTCTGTGGTGAATCAGGGACTGAGGAGGGGGAACTCTTATTAGAGCACAGTGCATTTCATCAATGTCATTGTCTGGCCCTTTTGGTAGCTTAACCCTTCTTTCATGTTAGGGTTCCCTGAATGTACCACTGACCATATACTTATTTTCTGCTAGGATGTCCTGCAAGTATATGTCAGTAACACATAGTGAACTAAATTACAATGTTGCTATTTTTGTGCTATGAGAAGTGTATCCCAGTGTAACTGTGAGGGAGTCAGGGAGTCAGGTGGCTGAGCGGTGAGGGAATCGGGCTAGTAATCCGAAGGTTGCCAGTTCGATTCCCGGTCATGCCAACTGACGTTGTGTCCTTGGGCAAGGCACTTCACCCTACTTGCCTCGGGGGAATGTCCTTGTACTTACTGTAAGTCGCTCTGGATAAGTGCGTCTGCTAAATGACTAAATGTAAATGTGAACTGTGGTTTAATTACTAAATATAATGAAAGTAGTGTACTGCACAAAATTACTTGGACTTTAATGTACAGTATTGTTGAGGGAAAATATGTAAAAGATCTGTGCTGGGAATCATTCACATAGGAGATATTTAAGCTTTAAACACACCACAACTCTTAACATGGTTGAAGCAGTTTTGGCTCAACAGTTGCACTATACTTCTAACTAGTCAGACAAGTTCACCATTTCTCGCATCAGCTCCACCCATTCCTGTACTAGTGTCACTGTGAAACTCCCTTTATGCAATCCTGCAGGCTATAAAAGAGAATTACCTCATGGTTTGAGGAACTAATATTTCTTACATGTTGATACTTTCACAGTCTAAACTCTAGATGTCTGACAGGCAGACACGGCAACACTAAAAGAAGATACGCAAATCAAAAGAAAATCAAGGTAAAATGAACAGTATTTTGTTCCCAGCTGCAACGCATAGGTAATTGTTAGCAGTACATACTGTTAGTTGTCAAATAGCCTTGGTAATAATGGTGTTAGCTGTTCAGTACTTTAAATGAAAATTCAAAATCACAGTACTGTCAGTACTGCAGCCTACAGAGATTTTGTGCTTTACATTGAGGTTTTTGCTCCCAGCGGATTCCTATTACAAATATTTAGTATATTTACATTTTCGTTACTTGCTTAAACTTTTATTTATTAATAGAAGACATAGCGAACCTTTGAAGAATTTGCATCATTCTATCTTTTTGCAGATCTACCATGATGGACAAGGATAACTTTGAAAGGATTCTGGATGTACAGCACTCCTTTGGCCCATCCGGGAAGCCCCTGACAAACCCGGGTCGAGTTCTGGTTGGAGAGGGCAGGCTGATGAAGCTGTGTCGCCACCGGACGAAAGCCAGAGTCTTCTTCCTGTTCAACGATTTGCTAGTGTACGGCAGCATCATACTAAACGGCCGCTGGAACAAGAAGCAGAAGATCATCCCCCTCGGTAAGCCTCTCAGAAAGATAGGACAAGAAACAGCCCAGAGGCAGCCTGGGCAGGTGTGGAGATGGGCTAGGGTTGGTTCCCACTCTTAGACTTTTAGTTTGGTGATTTCCTTCTTTTCCTGAAATGCATGACACCAGTGATTATAAGATTGGTCCATTTTTCCAATACATCATTTTGTTACTAATTGTGACTTCTTCACTTTCGCCTGCTTCCCCTGCTCCTTTTTGTCACCCCCCTCCTGTGACTCCCTCCTTCCTCTTCCTCCCTCTTCAGAGGACATTGAACTGGAGGATCTGGAGGACGGGCTGAACATGAAAAACCAGTGGCTGATCAAGACGCCCCGCAAGTCCTTCTTCGTGTCGGCCACCTCCTCTGAGGAGAAGCGGGCCTGGATGGAGCACATCGAGGACTGCCGGACCAAGTGGCTGCAGAAGGCTGGCCGCAAACCCAGCAACGCCTTCGCCATCACTTGGATCCCCGACCGGGCGTCCGCCATCTGCATGCGCTGCTTTGGCAAGTTTAATATCACTCACAGGCGGCACCACTGCCGTTCCTGTGGCTTCATCGTGTGCAACCCCTGCTCCAAGGCCCGGGCCGTGCTGCCACACATCTCCTCCAAGCCCGTCAGAATCTGCAAGCGGTGTACCCTCAGTCTCCAGGACCAGGGGGTCGAGGAACAGCTGCGACCGAGGGGTGACAGTGACGGGACGAACTGCGGCTCTGACGTAGACGATCAGCGTGCTCCGGAGTATGAGCCCTCCAGCGATGAGGAGGAAAGGATGGAAGATCGTGCCTCCAGTAACTGGGTAGTCTCTCAGCTCCACTCCACTTCAACATATGTTTTTCTGAACCCTGATCATGAGAGACCAGCAATGATGTGACTATGTGCATGACTGAACTTAATAACGTGGTGAACAAAAGTGCCCTACCAGAGATTTGTATATATTATTTTTTTATATCGTTAGAAAACATCTTAAGATCAAAGGTGGTGAAGATGTACCGAAGAAACCTGTATATTTTGATTGTTTACATTATATCAAACTCTATCTTCAGTCATAGCTTATGGTTGATGTTACTGTTATGAGAACTATTCTAGATTGAAGTACCTCATTTACAATGCTCTTGATAATTATGAAACCCCCTGTTTATAGTGTATCATAAGTTTTTGTTTACATTTTAAGTTTCAATTTGTTTTACCCATGATGGTATTTATGGGTTTTAAAATCCTAGTTGCTGTCAGTCTGTCTTTTTCTATGTAATATTAACAGTAGGTGACAACTATGATGATAACTGTATTACTGTAGATGTCCTTATTGATCAAATGCACTTTGTTATAGTAGCAACATATTAAAATACAATGAAAATTTGTATTTTCCTATTTATCATCCATTTGGACAAAATAGTGCAGTGCCCCTGTCTGTGTCTGTAATGCAGCTGGTGATCAAAACACCTCAGTTCTCGAGATAATTATGCTACACGCACACACACACACACACACATGACAGACTCCTGGAATTATAACTAAATGATAACCTTTGTCTTAAAGTATCTCAGACAATGTTAGCAATCAAACAGTCCAGTTCTCCTGTAAGACACATGAATTATGATATCTTAAGTATGTTTCATCAATCAGTCATCTCTTAGGAAAATTATCTGATCTAACATGCCCCCCGTTTCAGTCTACTATTGGTCCTTGCATTTGGAAACTTTATGTTTTTGCCAACACATTTTTGGCTCTCCAATGACGTTTCCAAAAACCAGATGAGCAGTGTCATTCCACTACATTCCACTACCCTTCCACTACCCTTGGTAAATGCATTAGAAGAACATATGTGTTTTCAGTAGTTGATAGGTTTTTGCCATATGGTGAATAGCCCATTTCCAGCCTGCAGAGGATGTGCGGTTGTTAGGTTAGATCTTGGAGAAACGTAATGTTTTTGGTTGGATCAAATGTGCTTGGTGAACCAACATAAGGTCAGCTCGAGACTTAATGTTATTACAAGCTCTTTGTTGAGTTTGAATAAGGCCTGTGACAGTTGTGACATAGTATAATCTAATAAAAAATCTACAGAACCTGTTTGACTGTCAAGATGTGTGCTCGTAAGAAAATAGCAGCTATGATGAAACTGCAAGACTGGTATTTCAAGGTAATGGAGGACGAAGGGAACAAGGAAATTAGTGTTTTGAAAGATTACCTAGAAGTGTAAATGGAGTACACTTCTCAGTAGATCTACGCTTACAGTATGTCATCGTCAACGTTGGAAGCAGGCTTAGGTCATAGTGGTTAAAGCAGCTGCCTGCAGCTTGACAACACTGTCACAGACAGTGGAAAAAGTACTTGCACAATAAACTTGTGGCACTAAACTAGCATAAAACATGTATATATATATATATATATACACAATACAGCAACAACTAGTCCAGTCATGTCATTAATTGAGAAATGAATTACATTACTAGAATTGTTGATATTGTGCAATATTTATATAATTCAGCATTTTAGTGGGTTGGTTTGTTTTTTTCTGAAGCCAGAATCAAGCTAGGTGTAACCTGTGCGTTTCAGCAAACGTTGTGTAATAGTACCTTCGGATCTACGTTCAGGAAGGACTCTATTGTAGTTTAGGTTCTGTGTATAACGAAATACCCTAAGAAATGGTTGAATAACCCTAAATATTTCCTCATTCTGATAATTGCCTACTCACTTACGTTCTTCGAAATTGGATTACAATGGATTAACAAGACATTCACTCAAAAGAGTACATTTCATAATTGACACCTGTAAACTTTATTTCATCAACTTGTATCATGATTATACAAAGGGCTTAACAAATGCTGGTATCAAGTTTGCAAGTTTTTTCCCCCCACACATTCACTGCATGAGTTCTACAATATCAATAGTGATTTGTTCATACACATGCAGTGCATGCAAGACACTAAATCACACACTGTCTGCAATTATCTCTTTAATAAATCTTCAGATTGATTCATTTAATAAAATGCCCGCTTCTACATTCTGTGGTAACCTTTCTTCAACACTTTATTACAGTTTTTTACAGTCGCTAGGACACATTTCTCAATACTTAAGTCACGTTTTCAAAACTATTCACACAGTGAGCACAACAGAAGTATATGTGGGCTAAACTGTGGATCATTTATCATTTTTTGGCACAAAATGCATTCAATGACTACATCTTTCAAATTACATTCATTCTTTTCTCACTTCGACACAACAACTGCCAAAACTCTATGTACCTACAGGCCAATTTGCACATGCTAACATACTGTTTTCAAAACTGTTACACTTCAGTTCAAAACAATAACTTCAGACATGTACGAAGTGATTTGGTAGTTTTAGTGCATTTTGAATGTGAAATTAACTACTGTGCCGAGCTGAAAGTTGGTTAGGAGAACTGTGTGAAGAGTTTTGAAAAGGTGAAAGGTGAAAGTATTGAGAAATGTGTCCTAGCGACTGTAAAAAACTGTAAGTGTTGAAGAAAGCTCTGTGTTGGAAGTTTCAATTGGAAGGAATTGTGTAAGTTGACACATCACTTGGATAGAAGGCCGCTTCGGTACCACTGAAACTTGTCCAAGTCTCTTTATTACATATATGGTCAAGTATAGTGAAGCAGAAGCATGATTACTATAACTCTCTACAAGAAATAGTACGTAGGAAAAGTTCCTGTTTACTCATTGCAAGATGGAACCATACGGTTGTGTAACTGTTTAAAGTCCCTGCTCATCTCATAGCAACCCTGTTTCCCCCCACCACCACTAAAACACAAAAGAATGTCAGTTCTGTCCCTTCATACAGACATTGTATGTCTTTTCTGGAAGTTGTATTTTGGCTCATCCAACAGGCGTCAGTCTCCATAGCGCACCTCCCCCCGCAGTTCCTTGGTAACGTAGCTAAGCAGTGCAGCCGTCACCTGCTGTTGGAGCGTGGCATTCCCCATCACCAAGGCAACGAGCTGTGCTACGTCTGTCCAGTCGAGCGAGCCGAGGACAGCCATGATGTCGGTGTAAAGCTTCTGCTTCTGAGGGGGGGGCAGCTCGTTCAGGATCTCAGGGAGGGGTCGGAATTGACCGCTGGTCAGCCAGCATCCCAGCATGCCCCCCACTGCACCACCTAGGAGGGAGAAATAGGATGGAGGAACAGAGGAAGAGTAGAGAGAGAGGAGAGAGAAAAAGAATGGACAAGGAAAGAAAGAGACACATCAAAGTAGTCAGTCTATGTAATAAACACAGGGCGTAAGGCAATCACTCCTGGTCTCCCTGCCCTGACCTGGTCTCAGAAAAGGGATATGGCGCCACCATGTGATGTACAGGAGGCGTTGCAGACATTATTTGGGGGAATTAATTGGTGTGATCATGGAGATTTGTAAATGATTAGTTCCTCACCCACAGCAATCCCTGGGGGCCCACCAACGAGACCTCCAAGGAATGCAGTTCCTCCGGCCACCACTGCTCCCTTGGCAGAGCTCTTCACTGCCACCTTGATCTGGCGGTTGGCAGACAGGTCACTGCACAGGCGCATGACATCATCCATACGGGGCGCCATCACTACAGTCACAGAAGATCACCCACAGTTACCTGGGGCACACCTAAGATCAAGAACAGCCAGTCTAGTATAAGTGCTACATTTGTCATACACAAGAGCAATGAAGCATCCTTTTTTCTATGATTGGCCCCTGTCACTAAGTTTTCGATTTTCCCAGTAGTGAAGAGTGCCATCTGTTGGCAATAAACTGCCATTAGCTCATCATCAAAACTGCTGAGATACCAAAAGTGAAAGGAACATTGTTTCATGGTAGGGTACACAATAGATTTTCCATAATATGAGAAAGAACTAGACACCCTTTTTATTTTTTCAAGCAGAAAATAAAAAGATCCATGAGTTCAAAATAAACCATTTGGTGTATACCACAATATCTGTGATTAAGGGTGTTCATATACTGGTCAATGAATGAGTCGGAAATTACCTCAGAATACCTACTACCCAACTAATGAAAAGTAGGCTAGTTAACCTACTAAAAATATATTTTGGCTTTAAACCAATACTTTTCTATGAAGGAATTATATGAAGTCCAAATCGAAAGGGAGAGAATTAAAAGCCACACATGTCCGCCTTCTTATGTGTTGCGATTTTAAAAGCACATCATTGCATCAGCCTATAATTAGACCTTAGATTATTAAAAAATACTGGGATCCAATTCCTACCGTAGTCGCCTGGATAACAGAGCCAAAGGATGTTTATGATTTCCACTTCAAATTGAAGTAAACTTGTGACCGCTATGACTGATGGCAATGCATTCTACTTCCTGTTCTGAATCTGATAGGACAGGAAAGAACATTGCATTTCGCTGTTAACAATTATTTTGGAAACAAAATAATAACAATGAGAAGCACAACTTCGAACACAAACTGAAACAATGTTTCAATGTTAACGTCCTCCCTTGCTATAGTGTGTATAGGCTATTAGCTGCCCTCGGTTGTTTAAATCTGTAAATGTGTTGTGTCTTCACAGGTCTTACATCAACTTTACTTCTAGATGTATCCTCCTCAAAGTTAGCAATGCACACATGATCGTAATTCCCAAGTTGATGTTAACTTTCCGTCATTATAGCCTACACAGCAAGGTCCACAGGGAAAGCTCGTTTACAAACGGGAGTGACGCTCCGCCTTCTGAGGGGTGTGTTTGGTTTAGTGACGTTACACAGGGCTGGGACATGATGTTCATAAACAACTTTGAAAATCATAACAACATCAGAAGAGTTACATCGTTATCCTAAAAGCAGCCGGGCGACACATCACCAAAACTCATTCGAATTTATTTTCATCTTCTCGGGTAAGATAAATAATAATAGAATACAACCTTTTTCACACTGGCATGAGAAGGTAAACCTACTCGATCTGTTCTCCTCGTCTATTGTTCTTATTTTGTCTAGGTAGCCTGTTCAGATTGCGTCTGATCCGACGTCTTAGTATAAAATTGCTTAATTTGAAAATAATAATACAATGCATACATTCAGAATATCCTAGTTTTGTATAATGGGTCTAAATGTGACAGAGTAAAGTTTTTTTTTTTATTACCAGACATAGTTAAGTTTACTCCCCTTGATGGAAGCCATCATCAAATGAAAGCATAAATTAGCTTGTCAGTTTCCAAATTGGTTAGGAGTCTACTGGTATACTGTGTGTTATGTAACGATCTGGGGTTGGCTACTCATGTGACGTTGTTACCAAGCTGAGCTGTTTAAGGAGAGAGTCCAGACAGACATACAGATAAACAGACAGATTGTAAGAAAAAGTAAAATGTATCAAAACACGTTTTTCATACAGGTGCATTGGATAATAGACAGCTATTTTTTTCAGCAGAAGTTGTCTTTCTAAAAAGTTTAGCATTTAAACTTGAAGTACATTTATTTATTTGGCCTACTACTGATATTTTAAATAGGTTAGTTTTTTGCTGGAACAAACCAGAGATGTTTATTTTCTTGGTCCTGTGGAATTTACATATAATGAAAATAGTCTGTTATTGGAACTCCCATGCTAATGATGAAGGAAAACATAAATAAGCAATCTAGACAAATGTAACTTTTTCTGGTAGTGTATTCAGGGAACAGGGTTTCCCTGCCAGCAGAGGGCCTCCTAGGGGCTTGTTGTTCCTGAACCACAGCTGTGGCCTTAGCTGTGCTTTCAGGGTCATCAGCACAGTACAGAAGGTCAAAGAATCACACAAGTTCTGGAATGACAGACCAAGATAAAATAAGGGTTGGATTAGTTTTATTTTAGGGAGTTATTTAATTTGATGTATGTAGGCTATTATGAAATATATTTTTGATGAACAAAAATACTATTTTACCATTAATTCCTAATCTGTTATTGTAGTTTTGGTTATATCATTTTATTACCCTTTGGTTATATCATTTTATTACCCTTATCTTGAACGAGAATGGAATGCAGAGGTCTTCAGGACATTCTTTGGGTTTCCAAATGGAATGGCTAATGATTGATAAGGCCAGTTAATGCCTAGTGCAGTATCTTTATTGTCCTCAAGATGGCACTATCTTTGTCTCTGCAGACTTCCGCAAGGGAGACAAGTGAGACATCAGGATGTTTGGAAAACTTTTTGCCCATCTCCTTGGTAACACCGAAGAGGAGTTTGATGCCGCAGCCTCCAGTGATAATGTGGATGACACCTATGATGACCTGGTGGAATTTGAGGAGGGAGGTTGGGTCATCGTCAGGATTCAAGGTAAAATCTGATCTGTGCCTCTGCCTTTCTCCCTGATGGTCTCAAAGTACTTGTCTCTCAGACTCTCTAAATAACACAACTAAATAATTCAAGACCAATCTTGAATTCTGGAACTTTTACCTTGAAGCCACATTGTGTTTAACACCCTGTTCAGTGACTATGGACATAATAGACTTGCCTTGTCCTTGCTCATAGAGGTTCTATGGTTGACTTTTGTAGAGAATGTCCCACTGGAGCAGCCTGAGGTGGACCCTCTGGAGAACATGCTGATTGAACACCCCAGCATGTCTGTCTACCAGATGAGAAGCAAAATCACAGAGGATGAGCTGCTGGAATCAGATGAAGACGAGGAAGACTGCCCTAGGTCAGTTTGCATTCCTTCAGGGCCCAATATAGTTTGACTAATACAATAAGGTGAGATGTGCGTTCGCACATACACACCATAGTTGTTATCAAGCATGGTAGGCAGCTAACTGACAATGCACCTCTCAGCAGGCCTGTGTCCATCAAGCAGCATGTGTCCTGGAGGCTGGCGGCCTGGGGCTCCCTGCTGCCTTGCCATGTCCACTGCTTGGCCCTCCAAAGAGCAAGGCCCCTCCCTGGGCACAAGAGGCTGACCAGGAGTGCCCTCCACAGGCAGAACCTGGCCAAGACACGCTTCTCTCCTGCTGAGAGACGCTATGGCCACTTCAAACAGCCCAGCCAGCGCCTCTTCAACTACTGATACTTGCATACACAGCGTCAGACCTGTCAAATAGGATAGGAAATCATGTCAAATGCTTACCTGTGTTAGAACAACTGAGTGGTTGTGTTTAACCTACAAAACCACATCAGGGCTCAACCCAAAGGATGGGAAAGGATTTCCGATTGTGTTTGATTTATGTCTGGCCTGCGTGTGTTCAAGGTCATCTCTAATTCAGTCAGGTTTATTTATTGTGTTTACACCTCAGGAACTTTATCTGTATGATTTGATGACCTAGAACACCTCTTACTGAGAAAACCGAACCCTTATCTGTGACATTTTGAGCCTGCCATTCCCTCCAGACTTGTCAGCTACCATGTAACTACTCCCAATAAGGGAAAGCCTGTGATAAGCAGCAATATGGTTTAGTGAGAAATGTTTTAAGTTGAAACAGGTCTGAGTTCAGGAAATGTCCTGAGTAGTTATAGAATGTTATGTGTGTGGAATGTTTCTTTGACACTTGATACAGTTTGTAATGGCACTGGTGCAAATTTCAATGACTGATTTGAGTTTAATGTGCAATTGGGTAATAGCACATTTGCATCCATTATTTTCAGTGATAAGGAATACATTGTATGTGCCTAAAGTATGCTATTGGAGTGACTTATTTTGAATGTATTTACTGTATGAACAAGTGTTTGTGATTTTGAGTTTGTGACCACACCATGAAACAACAAAACTCAATGTTCCTACTATTATTTACATAAGGTGCCGTTACATCATCTAAGACATATCAAACACTGATTGTAATGTTTTGTATCAAGTAAATTATTTTATAACTTTTAGTTTAGTAGAGTTTGCAGTGATTGTTTGTCACATGCTTCATGTTAGATAAAAGTCCAGTTGTAAATACAGTTATTTTGTATCAGGTATATTTATGAAAGGAAAAATATATAAAATACATTTGTTTTGTTAAATTGTTGACAGCATCTCTTTTTGCAAAATAATGGAGACAACACTTTTTGAATTATGACTGTATTCCAACACACGTTAAAAAATAACTGCATGTATTGCACTTTGGTATTGATACAAATCTTTCAGAGTCGCAGTTTGTGAATTTTCTCCATGAATCTCTTCACCCTTTCTGGATCTACCTGATTGGCCCAGTAGCCTCCCTTCTTGAAATGAGAGCCAATGATCATTGCATTAGCATCCAGGTAGTCTTCAACATTATCATAGGTTACTCCTGAGCCAATCAGAGTTGGGATCTTTACAGACTGGGCAACATCTGTGAATGACACACAAGAAAAAGGAAGCATACATATACCACAAAATGTAAGACTGATCCTACAGTTGTGATCCTAGTTTGTGATGGTGTCCACCCTTTGTTTCCATAGATGAAACTTAAGAGAGAGGAAGAGAGTGAGAGAGTCCCAGGCTCTGGCAGACACACTGAGCCATCTGACAAACCACAGACCCTCGCCCACTGGACCCAGCCCAAGCCCCCATACCAACAGTTGAAGCCCACTGGAACTGTACTGGGACCCTGCAGGCAGACCTCCAAACTAGGCAGCAGGGTCGGGTGACATTCAGTCTGGCCTGGTTTGTGTGAGTGTGTATGTGAGTGTGTGTGTTTAGATGGCTGTGTTGACAGCCTTATGTGAGTGTGTTCCAGCCATCTGGAAACTGAGCTTAAAAATAGCAGCCGGTGTTGGTGTCTGTTTTAGCCAGGCCGGGCTGGGGCAGGCAGGCAGGCAGGGACAGGATGTGTTCCCAGGCCCAGCCAGGCCTCTCCAGGTCTGGGGAGAGAGACGCTCCCTCTCCCCAGACGAGGCTGCTCTTTATGCGGCCGGCAGCCAGCCTCGCAGGCTCAATGGGCATAAGGATAGCTAAACCAGCAGTTCAAATGAAGTTACAGACTGATCATGTGTGGCAGAAGGTAGCGCTGTGCAGTGCTACTGGAATATGAAAAGCAACTATATAATTGTCTGGAGGCAGAAGTGTACTAGTGTGCATACACAAGTTTATGGCATATACCCACCTCAGAGAAAGGGGCCTACCCGTGTACCCAACTCTGAGAAGAGTACTTGGCGTAAACCCATATAAAATAGCGAGACACATTTATCTAATTAGAGCTAGCCACACACACGTTGGGGTTAAAGTCACAGTTTACCCACTTACCAATACACCACAACACTACTGCCTGGAGGTGCCTGTCTGTGACAGTGAATGTTGGTGTGTGTGAGAGAGAGACAGACAGACTGTGTTTGCATGTCTTATTGATATGGTTATGTGTGTATGTCTATGTGAAGGCATACAGTACACCCGGCATTACTGACATGGCAGAGTGCTAAGCTTCAGACCTATGCTTGTGTTCAGTGTCTGCTGCCCTCTGCTCTCAATGTAGATCTTGTAAACTGATATAGCTGTGCTCCTCCAACTATGACAACCATCCACACTGTGAACTCGCTAACAGGACAAGAGTCTGTCAGACTCCTGTCAGAGAGAGGAAATTACCTCAGGTAGTCAGTGAGGCAAACAGCATCACTATAAATACTTTTTTTACAGACAGATAGACATCCTCAATAGGTGGGCCTTCAAAGTCAAATGTTAGTCCAATAAACATTCTGTTATCCCGACTCTGGCACATTTCAAATGTTGGTGATAAGAAGAGCCCATCTACCTTTAAGTTCAGCTGGGTCTGCCTGCAGCCCTGTGGCTGTTCCAGTGATGATGAGGCCATCAGAAAGGAAAAACTCTGCAGCTCTGGCCGTCTCTACTACACTCACATCTGATGTCAGGGCATGGGAGCTGGACACAAACACACACACACACACACACACCCACAAACTCATCATCGAGTTCTGTGTACTGTATAGTAAAACATTTTAAACAAAGGATTTTAAACCCTGAATGTTTGTGAGTATCAGCTCACCTGTGTTTCTTTTTAATATCGGTGTAGATCTGCACACGCTCAGCCCCTATCTGCTTGCGGTATCGTAACAGGTCACCCGCACAGGCGTTAAGAATGCCCTCATCAGCCACATGGGAGAACACAAACCCTTCAGCACGTATGAAATCCAACCCTGGAGCACATATGTGTACTGCATCATCGTACACTGATTTAAAAATACATTTAAATGCATGGGGAGAAGGTGATGTTTGTGCCTGGTGTTTTATACCTGAGGCCAGAGCTACAGCCAGAGCAGGCTGATTGGCTGCAGACAGGATCTGAATGCCCAGGGGTATGGAGGAATAGGAGGCTCTCACTGCATCACACACAGCCGTCATGGAGGCACACACCTCTGGCCCCACAGAGAAGGAGTATGGGATGTCATGCATGTTCTCAATGATAAGCCCGTCCTGTTAGGGATAGAGATAGATCAAAACCAATACACCCATGATCAAATAATAATAACATTATGGAAGGTTACGGTTTGTGAAAGGCCTCAAAAGACATTGAATTTGGGAGTCAGGTGGCTGAGCGGTTAGGGAATCGGGCTAGTCATCTGAAGGTTGCCGGTTCGATTCCCGGCCGTGCAAAATGACATTGTGTCCTTGGGCAAGGCACTTCACCCTACTTGCCTCGGGGAGAATGTACTTACTGTAAGTCGCTCTGGATAAGAGCGTCTGCTAAATGACTAAATGTAAATGAATTTCTTACCACAACCCTAAATCTACTGATGCTCATACAAGGTGTTTGTGTGATGTTTGATGTACTGTCGACCACCACAGTGCTGTTACACTAGAAACATTGTTTTTGCATCGGTAGAGTAAGGGTTGTGGTGCTATCGTCACATTCATATTTCTCTAAAATGATTCATACATGTTCTGCTATCTGTTGAAAACATTGCACAAGTATGTAGAAGGTATACTTACAATCCCTGCGTTGTGATAAATCTCTGCTTCTCTGCATGCCTCTTCAACAATCTGGGGGATGGCCATGCTGCTCAAAGGTGTTCCTATGACACATAATATGAACAGGATTGCTAAAAACAAGCTCAGATAACATTCGTTTTTCCACACAGCTACCTGGCAAGGCTTGGACATGGACCATTCCAATGACCACAGATTTCAGACGACCAAACAACTCCACAAATTTCATTTTTCTTCTTCTGAAGTTTAGCTAGATCGTCTGTCTTCTTCTTCTGTAGAGGTTGTGACTAGATTTTGTCTCAAACAAACTAACTTTTTTACCAACAGCACCACGTGACTGGTCAAAGTTTAAGCTTCTGTTTACAGATTGTGTCCCAGCGGTTCTCGTTTTCTCCATTGGGGAATGCTTTGGAGTAGCCCTCAGGCTCACAATCATAAACATTTGATCATAATACCTTTACAATGTTGTCAATAGGCCTATCAATACCGGCGGACAACCAAATGCTTACAGATTTCAAACAACCTCGACCTCCTACTTCCTTTACGGAAACACAGAACAATTAGATGATTCTACGGAATCACAAAACGTAGTTTCGATAGTTTCTAAACGTCCATCATTCGAGTAAGGGATAGAACCAGCTAGTTCGCTAGCTCTTAAATGCACACTGTTCATGTCCGGCAAAAGCGCGCCCTCAGCCCACTTGTTTGTATGATCTCAATAGTTGAGTTTTGAGGATGACAGTCTCCTATGTCTAGTATGTTTTCGTAATCTTCATCTTAATAGCAGGAGTCGAGGGAGTTTTACAGGACTACAGCCGTTTGTTTACATCTGTCATCGTAGCCACGCGGTACTTCGAAGACTTCCGCTTAGAAACTCCGCCTCACTAGCTGTCAGTGAATGAACCACGCCTCCCTTTTGCCGGCAAAATGGAAACATTTGTTGGGACCAACTGAACCTTTCTGCATGTTTTCAGATTACTAGAGCTAAAATATCTATTTATTCTGCACATTTTAAACTGGTAGAGGTGGGGATTGTGTTGAGTAAGATAGCGTTTGCAACACATAACGGGAGCTGTAGAACGCAAGTAGTTTTTCGCACTAAGTTTTAAATCGCCCGCTCTGACGTCTCAGTCTGTGACTGCATAAAGTCATCTGTTCTCTCAAAGAAGGCGCAAAATACTCGCGCCAGCTCAGATTGAGCTGACAAGCTTCACTGCAAGAGATCTGCTAGCCGCTAAAGGCCACTAAACGACTCGAAAATAAATCATATAACTTTCATCCAAATAATTTTTGCACGCGTTAAATTATAAAAGAAGATCCATAACATTCTGAGTGGAGTGGAGTCTTTTGGGTGAGTTGGAGAGAATGGAATTGGATGGGTTATCAACTTATCAAGTTATATTGCAAGCATGTTGCTACTATTTTTACAACTTTGTCTTTGGTCATTTTTTCCGGTTTGTCGAATTAAATTGATTCCAGTTTTCATATATGCAGTTTGTTGGATGCTTGATAGTCTGAAATGGAAATGAAAAGTAACAAATGGTTCGGCCATGTTCTCACCGGCCAGTTCTCCTACTGAAGTAGGCTATGGTAGTTAAGACATTTCATTTGTATATCAGAATCGCAATTTTACCACTGAGTGCAAAGGATGTTTGATTTCATCCTTGCTACGTACATGATCTTAAACAAGTTATTTGCACATTTCTCATGGTTTGTCGTCCTTTAACATTGTGTTCCACTTCCCCGCGCCCAGAGCAGAGGCTGGCTTTGTCAGACAAGAGACAACTTGTGTGGGGGTTGGGAGTGTGTGTGTTATAAACAAATTAAGTGAAAAATACGCATAACATATATCTCTTGTCTACAGACTTACTCTTAATCCCAGTGACACACTTGGGGATATAATGCCAGGAAAGAGGTACGTTTCATGTGGGCACGATATGGATCTAATTTGAGATATCAGTGGAGGGGTGAAAAAAGTTAGTTAGCTACTGTAGCTAGCTACTCGCTTAAGTTGGTTTACTGACTGCTAACTAGCATGTATAGCTAAATTAGCGTTAGCCATCTAGCTACCTAACTAATGATATTGTTGGCTGAGAACTCATCTTATCACAAGAATGTCGGACAGAATGTAAAGTTGGTCACGTGTTATTAATGTACGTTTGCAGACAAGAAACGGAATCCCGGTTAATCGCAGAGGTGCCTAAAGAAAATGAAGTACGTTCGAGGAAGAGAAAGGCAGATGTTGCTGTTGTAAGTTAATGCCCGCTAACAGGCCAATACTAATAGCCTCTGTAATGAGTTGATATGCTAGAGAGAGGCCCGTCTTGTTGATGTCAATTACACTAACCTCCCTCTTTTTGTTCAATTCACAGTATCTGCAAGACCCTGACGAGGAGGTTGCAGAGATGTCTATGAAGAAACATCGTGAATCTGAGGTAACTTAACCAGGACTGTTAACTAGGCTGTCTAAGGTAATTTTGAGTAAGCCACCAAACCGTACAGTCATGTAAAGTAGTTGTCAGTGATACTTAACAGTCAGTGTTACTCACTTCACCCTTCCTTGTGTAAACCATGATGGTGGCATTGTTGCATTCTACTGGGAGTGCACCAACATTTCCAGACCACAAAGCAGTTTTTTCAGTTTTCCTTATCCCACTCATGCAGGTATACTGGAGTTCCGAGGCGTGTCATACAAGTCCCCACAGGTGTATACCCACACCCGACATGGAAGTGGATCAACGGGTCTCCCTGTGCAAAGCAGGACTGGCCCAGTACACATTTAGCAACATCTGTGTCACCCCCGTCCGGTCCTCCCCACTCCCAGTCCTGTGGTGCGTAACTTCTAATCCACTCCTAAAGAAAGTGAATCTGTCGTAGTCCCTTTCCTTAATACTTGACCCCCTCATCTCAGTGACCGCATTCCGTTTGGGGAATCTGGTGTGTAAGTGAATGTCCTGTCTTCTCTGCTCTCCACCCAGTTGGGCGAGTAAGGATGTGGTGTGGAACAACATGCTGGAGAAGGACCGGAGCTACATGAGAGACATGCACGTCATGGACAAACATCCCCACCTTCAGCCCAAGATGAGGGCTATTCTCCTTGACTGGCTTATGGAGGCGAGTACCCAGACATAGACATACTCACACTGGATGTGTTCATCTCTGACTCTCTCCAACACACATTCTGTCAAACATGGCATTGTCCACCACATTGACTACGTCTTAAAAAAACCCCCCCAAAAAACATGGATAGACATTTTGTATAGGCCAATTGAGGCACTCCCTACAGTCGCTGAGTTGACTGCAGTTTTGCTGTAGGTCAGCTTGTTTGCGTCCCCACATATTGGCTTAATTCAATGGTGAAATATGTCAGCTGATGGGTATCAGCCAGGCCTAAAAAAAGCACAAGTGATTAGACTTGCTAGTTTCCAAATGTGTTCCCAGCCTGCCATGACCAACCCCCTTCACCCTTTCCCCAAAACTTGGCCTGTCAAGGAGATCTTCTGTCGAGCAAATGGTGTGTTCCCTGCTTGTGAACTGATGTTGACGGTGTCCCTCTCCCCTCTGTTCCAGGTTTGCGAGGTGTACAAACTCCACAGGGAGACCTACCACCTGGCCCAGGACTACTTTGACCGCTTCATGGCCACACAGACCAACGTGTTCAAGTCCACCCTCCAGCTCATAGGCATCACCTGTCTGTTCATCGCTGCCAAAGTGGAGGTACGTCAGCCCCTACCCCCCTCACGACATGACGGACAGTTGTCTTTTCGATACAAGTTACATGTCGGTTTCCTCCCCCTCAGGAAATGTATCCTCCAAAGATTCACCAGTTTGCCTATGTGACAGATGAGGCGTGTGCGGAGGATGATATTCTGAGCATGGAGCTCATCGTCATGAAGGTATTGATGACGGGTTTCCTCATCAGAGCTGTTGTCCTGGTAACCCTCACCCTGTGAGACCCTCACTGGGTGTGGCTCCAGGGTCATCTCTGGTCAATATGCATGATGCAAGCCACATTAGATTCACCAGCCTCAATCACTTCTTTAGGTGGATGGGTGACCAAACTTAGCCCGTGACTCGGTGCATTCACACCATGTCAATGGCAGATGGTGGCTTCCTGTTGATCGTGTGTCGTTTTCCCTCTCAGGAGCTGAACTGGGGTCTGAGCCCACAGACTCCCATCTCCTGGCTGAATGTCTACATGCAGGTGGCGTACCTGAAGAGGCAGGATGAGCTGCTGCTACCCCAGTACCCTCAGGCCATGTTCACACAGATTGCAGAGGTATACACACACGCTCCATGGTATCCCACCCTAGCACACACTCTTCACCTGGGGCATGTTCAGTAGAGGCAAGCCCTAGCGTGTTATTGCAGCTCTACGTGTAGCCTTGCATCTCCAGTGTCATATCTGACGTAGAGGGTCCTAGTATTCAGTAACCTTTTCACAATACTCCGAGACGATTACATCCTACTCTTTCTCCCCTGGGACAAAAGACGGGGCGGCGAGTTGTGAGGGTCTCGGGTATCCTGTTTGTCAGTGTAGCCTCTAGTCAGAGCTCTTGAACGACAAACACGTGGCAAAAAGAAGCACTTAGCAGTTCTAGATCACTGGGGCACTTCTCCCTAGATTATTCTATTTAATATTGTGTGTGTGTTAACATGAAACTCATGCGTTCCGACTTCTGTCCCTCTCTCTCCAGCTGCTGGACCTGTGTATGCTGGATGTGAGGTGTCTGGAGTTTTCTAACGGAGTCCTGGCGGCCTCGGCCCTCTTCCATTTCTCCTCGTTGGAGCTCGTGGAGAACGTCTCGGGTAGGTCTCCACCGGACACTCGGCACCGATATGAGCCTAGAAGTGTCCTCCAGCCCAAGTCATACACAGACCACCTTCCAACCACAGCTGCAGGCTTCCACCTTCTGAAATGGATGGATGTTATAGATGTTCTGAAACACATCTATAAACCTCACTCGGCAGAACTTCCTAGTCTTTAAGAGTCGAGACCACAACCTTGTGCTGTAACTCGCCTGTTTCTGTGTGCAGGTCTGAAGCGCTCCGAGGTGGAGGGGTGTGTGAGGTGGATGGTGCCCTTCGCCATGGCTCTGAGGCAGGGGGGCAGCGCCACCATGAAGACCTTCCAAGGGATCCTTGCTGACGACATGCACAACATCCAGACACACGTAGACTACATGCAGTGGCTGGTCAGTTCCTCTTCCTGTCTTGGGGCCTGCCAGTGCTGTCCAAATGGCATCCCTGTGCAGGATTTGACAGTGCATGCGTTCTTCCTCTGTGCTTTGTGCCTCGTGTACTGATTCTTCCTCTGTGGTTGTGTCTGCAGGACAAGGCCTACTCTTACCAGGAAGTGGACATGCAGTGCAATGGGAGTGTCCCGGTGCCCTCCGGGGTTCTGACCCCGCCCCTCAGCAGTGAGAAGATGGAGGACTGCCTCCGCATGGAAGCCTCCATTCCTCCCAAGATCAGAGCCATGATGAGCTTCCCAGCCCCTCACACCGTCTCGCAGGAGGGGAAACTGAACTGACCTGAGATCAGCCAGTATTAAGGGTGCAGCTGCACCCTACCCGGAGAGGCCTCAACCTGTTCTGGTTGGACGGACACAGGAAGAGGAGGGTGCTAAATTGGACCAACCAATGGGGGGGGGGGGTGGGGGGGGGGGGGAGGGGGGGAGGGAGTTCTGAAGCATTAGCTCCCTGCCGGCATGTGCTTGCATTAATTATCACGTGTCCATGGCTTTGACCATGACCTGTTAATGCTTTGGGGAATTAAGGAAATGAATGAATGAACAAGTGAGGTCCCGTCTGAATGAGTGAATGAATGAAGGAATGTTTTTACGCTGACGTGTGCTATAAAGGAGGGACCACCTACCCCAAAAATCCTAGAGCTGCCATTGGCTCGGAGTGCTGCTAATCAAGGTGGGCATGGATTAACATAGGAAACTTTGACGTGTGTGTGTTTGTGGCTCTGTCTCGCCATTTTATAAACTAGACCACTGCCATAATTTGGTTTTGGGACCAGTACCCTAGCTACCGTGATGGACAAGGTGGGGACAGGCAGCTGCAGAAGCTACAGTATGGATATATTTAAGATTTTAATGCAATTATTTTTCCCCATCCTGAGGTTGAAATGTTTTTCTTTTTTCTCCAAATGTCAGATTTTATTTGTGTGTGTTTATGCAATGAGATGCTGCTACTTCATATGATATTTTTCAATAAAGCCGCTGTCTCGGGACAGTTTTATGTTGTACCTCCTGCTTTCAATGAGTGTTTATCCAAATGAATGTAGACAGATTCTTTTCTCAGCCCAGGAAGCTTAATCTCTGTCGGTGAACTATTGCCAGACATGCCTTGGGTAGTCAGGGGTCAGTAGAACTGAAAGTGATCTGGTTTGATCAAAATGGAGCCAACACGTCTCCCTCCTATATCCCCCTTTTAGCTCTGAGCACAACTTCGCACTGGTATCTACAGCACAAGAAGTGCTTCAGCATACAAATGTCCATGAACCATTAAGGGACAATTTACATACGGATCAAGTTAACCTGGAATCCATGACTCAGGTTTTTCTCCAGTTTAGAATGCAACATGTCCTTGAGCAGGAAGCCAGGTTGAGTGAAAGTCCCTGTACCCACCCCTAGATGTCAGTAGGGTGCTTCCTTCCTCTGTCCCAGATAAAGCTGGAGATACCGGTTAGCCTCTCTTCAGTCTCCTCCACAGCACAAAGTTGTTGACGTCTGTTGTTTATGGTTGCTGCTAACCAGGCTATTCCCATCAGACATGCTAGTTCATGTAAACAAGTTGGTACAGTGTGTATGTATGCTTTGATGTCACTGACTTAGTTTTCTCGTCTTAGTCTTCAATATTTCATCAACTTTATTCCTAATGGTGGTAGAAAGCAATGGGAGATCTAAAATCAAATGTGTGTGTGTGTGGGTCCATGGCGCCTTGGCTACTTGACAGCTAGTCATGCTTTATGGTTCTCTCAGCATGACCCCCAATGGATAATTCAGCCTTGCACCATGCTTTAAAGTAGTCTGGTTGTCTGTTATGCTGTAGCTGTTGCATCATTGAGATAGGTCAGACAACAGAGAACGGGAGTGGGACTGGAACAGGATGGTCCTGAGGGACAGTGTAGACATGTCATGTTTGTCAGGCTAACAACAGTTGCAAAGGGACTGCTTCTTCACAGAGCCTGTTCTGTTCTCGTACCTGTTACCCTCTTGTGGCCATTTGGGTGAACTGGAAGGTCAGTATCCTCTATGTCAGTATCCTCTGTCCCAGTTAATTTACTGTAGAAAGTTTATACAAACAATTGGTTTAATCTGTGTCCTATTATCGTATAACCACATTAGTAGGCTAATGTCACTCATAAGTTGTTGAAGAATTTGTTGCACATGCCATAACAACAAACCCTAACAAAAGAAAAACAGGACACACGACTGAACCTCAACTTAAGGTAGAAGAGCTGAAGTAGTGTGACTGTAAATACTTTAGGTTAAGAGTCATGTGTAAATAAATAAAATATCTATATTTTACTGGTTCTATGGAGCCCAGAACTATGCCCATACAAGGCCTTTTACGTGAATACCACAATGCAGATTTGATTAAATGGCAGTCTAAATCTGTAAGCAGGCAGTACTATGTATAATGAAACATGTGGGGATTAGTCTTATTTAAAGAGGCAAAAAACACAATGGCACTCTGTTCCTTTAAGTCTTTATGTGTTTTATCTTCTTTCAGAGGCAGTGTGTGTCGAACACGAGGGCTGGCTTCCTGTCGATTTCGTTCCACATATCCCCGGTTCCTTTTCCATTGTAATTCCTTTAATTAAAGTGATTTTATTCACCGGCACACAGCTGGCATCGGCTATTTTCCATTAGGCATCTGAGTGGCCGCCCCGCCAGTGGGAGGACCCGAGCTAGGGACGCTTCCTGGGGAGCACACAATACTATTTTCATCTCCCAGCTGAGTTTGTTGTGTGTTTTGAATTTATTAATCATTGATTTTAATGCGCGCCTCTTGACAGTGGCAGCTCCCTGCGCATTAATTAATTCCAGCGTCTCTGCTTTACAAAATGGCATTTAGAAACAATGAGAGGTCGGCCTGCATTTCCTCTGACCTATAAAGGAAGGCTTGAATGCAAAATGTCAAAATTTGCTTTTATTTGTTCTTCAGTAAGGAGCAGATTTATTGACGCTATTGCGTTTGATGGGGGAGATAGAAATATGGTTATTTTAGGTCCATTGAAATTTTAAGTGTAAATACAGTTCTCTCATCTTTAATATTCAAACAAGCCTTTTGGTAGGTCATGAAATACAATAAGTGTCTCTTTTGTTCACTGTGTTTCCTGCACCTGCTTTGCATATGGTGTCTGTCAGTAGCTGAAAGCAACGTACTCTCAAAGGAAATGTGGGTCTTAAGTTGGGAATAAAGAGACACAGTACCACCAACAATAGGTAGTGTCTGTTTATCCTTTCAAGTCTTCAACAACTATGCTCAAAGATGCCTTCGATGTATTCCAGGATGAGAAAATAACCAAAGATTAGATCTCACACGAGGCATATTGTACAAAATGTGAAAAGTGTCTGGATTTGAATGAATTTATTTGGGGGTATAGGCCTGTATTTTATTTATTAAAGAGAACTAAACTATTCATCCATTTAAATGAGTGACTGGCCTGTGTGTTTGCAAAGATAAAAGCATCTTATAATCCTTATTGACACATGGGGGAGTGTGGAGACAGCTCTTCCTAAGTCCCAGGCCTGCCCTGCCCCATGGTAGGCCCTGATCCCCATTCAGGGAGCACTCCTTAATGCTAAAGATTTCCTGACAGATTGCTTTCAACAGATTGATTAGCACATGTTGTTTTGCAAGTGAACTTCCCGTGTGTGTTTGTGTGTGTGTGTATGTGAACGTTTTGAATTTGTGCGTGTTTGTGCGTGTGTATGTGTGAACACAAGCCCCAGAGAGAGTAGGAGACATGAAGAGCTTATCACACGCCTCAAAAAGCATTCTCAAAATTAAAAGAAGGCACACAGCCACATCAGTAACCTGAAGGCATTCACCCCCCTCCCCCCATGGGGCTTTAGCACAACAAACTAACTGTGCTGACAACTGCAGAAGATAATACATAGGACTCACCTGTGCTAAAGACGTACAGCTAAACTGGTAGCGCATGCACACACACACACACTCACATCACACACACACCTTTCTATTCAAACCTCACACAGACGCTTCACTGCGCATCAAGTCCCTCTCACCGTAACTCAAGGTGCCAAAGGCGGTTAAATCATCCAAACTCTGGCAAGGACAAGTGTTGCTTTGTTTACTTTTGTGAGAAGCTGGAAACTGCTAGGTAGGACTGGACTGGTTGGAGTATCCAATTGACAGTGTAGTGTTTATTGTGGAGAGTTCTATACAACAGAGTTATGAAAATATATGAAATAAATAAATCACATTTTAATATTGTTGAATCAGATCTGAAACTCTCCCCTAATGTTACTGTACTGTTATCCAGAACCCAACCTCTGGAATTTAGAAGTAGGCCTACAGCACAATGACAGCCTTTCCATGTTCCATACTGACTCAGCTTATTAGTATTCAACTGTGAACAAAATTATATTCCTAAGACATGATACCTTCCACCCTGCCTTTGTGTAAAGTAATAGTAATCGTTCATATGCAAATGGTCTGTATTACATGTTCAATAGGACCCTTGTGAAGAGAACGATTGGTGCTTTGAAGATGGTTCCCACTGTTACCCAACCTGTGAAGCCTTAAAGCTTCCTGGCTTCTTCCCTCCTCCCCGACTGGCCCCTGGCAGAGGGGATGAGAGAGGGATGAGAGGGAGGAGAGAGAGAGGGGGATCCATCGATCAGCGGCGATCGTTCAGCTGCCGCCCTGCCTCCTGCCTCGCATTGTTTTTATCTCGTCTCTCAACCCTGTTGCCATGGCATCCTCCTCACACTGGATATGGCACTTCAACCCTTTTGCTTAATGATCTCTTGGATGATAGCCTACTTGTCAGGCATTCATGCTCTATTCAGACAGAGAGAGAGCGAGAAAGATAGAGGGAGGGGGAGAGAGAGGTAGAGGGACAGAGAGAGAAAGAGGAAGAGAAATGGAGAAAGAGAGAGAGGGAGGAAAATAGTGAGATTGTTGTATTCAAGAGAGCCTTGTGTCTGTAACCTTAACTGGTGCTCCACAGGAGTCCATGCTCACTTCTGAAATCAAAGTGTGCTTTTTTTCGATTAATGTTTTAAGTAATGTGTTTTTCATTTTCTTCTAGACATTTCTCAGAGATGGACATAACGAGAGAGAAACCAATTTACATTCATTGAGTGTCTTTTTTGTTTTTGGGCATTACTTTAAACCATCCCACTTCTGGCACTATAGAGCTTGGTAAGGGATTACTGCTCATATAAATAGCTGCCATTGATTTGACTAAAAAGAGAATACTCTATGTCATTATGAAGGCAGAAAATCCTAATTTAGAAATCTGAACAAAAAAAGATGAGCGTTCAATTCAATTCCATAATCCTCCATTTTGCATGAAATCAGGGGTGTCGTGTTACAATACACACCGTTTTAGTCAATTCCGTGATGGAGACAAAGGTAGTGCCTGCAGACATGGTAATATAGCACAGAGTAAGGAAATGTGCTCCAGAATGTGTCATTTCATTATTTCATATCTGGCAACTCTGCGCCTTATGCACTGAGCCTTGTGTGTTATGCTTTTCAGCTGTTTTATAAGACAGTTGCAATGATGGCCATGGTAAAGGCCCCATACTGAGGTCTCATATTAGGGGCGCCCGATGTAGCACATCATTCATGCACTCATACTGCCCCTTTGTAACACTTTAGATATGCATCTTTAAATTACTGCATTTCTCAAAAGGAGATATAACATATGAGGATGAGTTACATATTCGGTTATGGTTAAGGTTCAGATTTGAGTTATAGAGGATAGGATTATGTAAAATTAGGTAAGGGTTAGGGTGGGGTTATGGAATAAGTAGCATTGCACTTAACATATTTTTTACCTAGCATGTGTGCAAAACCAAACCGTGTCGTTTTATCACACACCTACTTGCAAAACATGTAACAATACTCGTATTTGCGCAACATCTATTTAAAAATGCTTTGATAGGATTGGTTTTGATTTCTCAATAGCACGGGTGTGCTCAATTAATGACACTTCAACAATATACTCTTAAACCTTAAGAAAACAGTGAACAAAATACCACTTGTGACATTTTCTTACATTGGAGTCAACATTGGGTTGGCATAGTAGTCTGTCTACTAAGCAGCTAAACTGGTTTCATGTAGGCATTTCTGGGTCATGTGCCTATTCGAAACCTTTAAACGTCTGGGATCTATATGCTTAGAATCATTCCATATATAGCTGACTGTTTCTTTAATTAGTCTAATGTGTCCCCTCCCCCCTCCTGTGGATGAAATGGTCGTGTCTAATCACATGTGACTTTGGCTAGATGATGTGTGACACCGTGGCATCACATTCTGCTGTTATTTAAATATGGAAGCGGGCGACAGAGGCTAGAGACATTAGGAAGCTGTATTGATTGAGAATCCGGTTAGAGCTGTCTGCCAGCTACACTGCACTGTTCGATCACATCTGACCTATTATTCATGTGCTGAAAGAAAGAGAGAAAGAATGAGAGAGAGAGAGTGGGGGGTGGAGGAGGGTCGAGAGATGGAAAGATACAGAGGGAGGGAGAGAGAGAGAGAGAGAGAGAGGGGGGGGGAGATGGAGAGGGAGAGATGAAAAGAGAGAAATAGAGAGAGAGAGAGAGAGATGAGTTTGATCATAATTGGGGATGGAGAAAGTTGCTGTGTTTTGTCTTGTTAGGATTCCTCTGGCAATCCTTCATCAGCTCAGTCTGCCAAATGTCACCATCTTGAAACAGCCCAGCTGAAAGCGATGGAAGCAGTTTTCACAACCTGTCAAACCCATATTATTTTAGAAGACAGAGGGGCTGTTATACATTCACATTTATTTGATATTCTGGAACAAAACATTCTAGAAGGGTATAACATTCTAGAATTGTTCCCACCGTGTTGTTAGTAAGCTGTGTCTTACTTACCATGACTGATGTCCCAGATAGACGGATCTTTGTAACCCCCCCCCCCCCTCATTTAAACCTCATCTACCTTTACCCACTCTCCTCCACCTTCCCTGCAGAACAAGGTGAAAAACGTTTTTTTTAATTCTCTTTATCTGGTTTTATCTCATACCGTGGTCTTAAAAACCCTCTTCATCTCTTTTCACCCCCATAATGCATTAGGGTGATGTGAAGACTTCCTACATTCCATAAATAAGGTATTGAGAGGTACAATTGAATTAAACTAAAAGAGCTCTGGAAGAATGGGAAGTACTCACTTCTCTCCGCTCTCTCGTTTTCAGACGGTGGAGATTGCTGTAAATCGAGACTGAAATGGTGCGTCCCCCCCACTCTCTCCCTTTCTCCCCCTCTCTCTCAACGCCCCCTCAGACAGATAGGGCTCTTATTAACAGGGCTCATCACAAATTGTGTTGAAATGGGACAGAATGCGGTAAATGAGATATCCATCGTTTCTCAGATAGCATTTCCCCTCATCAGTAGGCTGGATGATTTCCTCCCTGACTGTTGATGGTTTATGACGCCGGCCAATTACCTGACCTTGGCTTCCAGTCTGCTCACACAGGACCATTGGCTCCAGCTGCACCAGAGAAGAATCCACCCATCCATCCACCCATCCACCCATCCATCCACCCATCCACCCATCCATCCACCCATCCATCCACCCATCCACCCATCCACCCATCCACCCACCCACCCACCCATCCACCCATCCACCCACCCATCCATCCACCCATCCACCCATCCACCCATCCACCCATCCACCCACCCATCCAACCCACCCAACCCATCCATCCATCTATCAACTGCAACATACTAGTTCATTTTATATCCACACTTATGCTAATGTGTGTTTCTGTTTCTGATCTCTTAAGCAGTAACTGCTCTGGAACCCCCTACCTGTGAAATGTAGGCTACAAGTTTCCAGAAACTTGCATCAGTTTTGGTGGCTGACATCTCTCCTTTACTGTGGTGCTGGTGGGATTTCTTCCTCTCCTGTGGCAACTGTCGGAGAATATTTTGATACGTTGACAAAAAAAAGAAGATGCCTTGAATATACATACTATTAATAATTAACTTCATTCTTTATTTTCCTTTGAAAGTTATTATGCAAAATTAATATTTAATACGGGTACAAGCCTGACATGACAACTGTGCTTAGACAAAGGATAGTCTTGGCACTAAGTTTGACAAGTCTGTGTTGGCTTGCTCTCAAATCATCACCCCCTTCATCTTTTACATTCACTAGACATCAGAGAAGGATATCTATTATTGTTCATTTTCAGTTGTTTTCTGTTTTTCCCACAAACCTGTGTCAAATGTTTTTATGTTTTATGAATAAGGTTTTATAGAATGATTACACTGATGGTTGGCGGCAGACAGTGGCTTGTTTATTTCTTTGTCCTCTCCTCTATTTCCTTGATCACCTTAACTACCCCGAATCAAACATCTACCAGGTAGTTCACAAACATACCAGTACTTAATAAATAATAAGACATGTAGCGACATGAGCAGTTTGCCTGTCTGCCTCCAATGTGTCTTCATTCAGTAACGACTCCCTTCCTCCATCTCTCTCATTTTCCCTCTCTTTCTGATTTAGACTCTCTCTCTCTTTCTCTCTGTCTCTCTCTCGGCTAACCCTAGCCTCCCCTGTCTATCACTCATTTGCAGGCAATCCCTCTCCTCCCTCCCCTTCTCCCACTGTCTCTGTCTCTCTCTCTCCCCCACTCTCCCTTTCTCTGTCTCTCTCTCTCTCCTGACCCTAGACCCCCTCTCTTGTCACTCATTTGAGGGCACTCCCACTCCTCCCTCCCCTTTTACTATTCTCTCTCTCTCTCTCTCTCTCTCTCTCTCTCTCTCTCTCTCTCTCTCTCTCTCTCTCTCTCTCTCTCTCTCTCTCTCTCTCTCTCTCTCTCTCTCTCTGTACTTTCTCTCTCTTTCTCTTGTCTCACGGTGTGCCGTAGAGAGACACAATTATCCACTTCATTTGAGTCGTGGTGGTAATGGTTGGACCGGCCCTCTCGGGGAAATAGGTAGCAGTAATTGTAAATGGAGTAATGAGTGTGGAATCGCCAGCGTGTCGGCCGGGGACATTATACCCGACCCCCCTGTGACCCTCACCCCGACAACAAGTGAGAACCCCCCTCCTCACCCCCGACCCCCCTCGTCCCCCGACCCCCCCCTCCCCCCGCCTGCAGGGTTCATGAGCCACAGTGGAAATATTTAGACTCACACACAATTAATCCCAAGTGGTTTCGAATCTTCTCTCGCCTCTGTTCGCCACTTTTTCTACATTACTCGTCCCGCTAATCTCCTGTCCTCTCGTCCTGCCTCTGTGTTTGCCGGATGGCCCTGTGGAATAGACAGGACTAGTGGAGAGAGTTTGGCCCTGAAACATCTTCCTTCTCTTTCTCCTTGTCTTTTTCCCAAGTTTTCTTTAACTTTCTTAACTCTCTTAACCTCCTTATTCAGTTACCACCCCCCTGCTGTTTGGCATAGTTCTCCTTCCTCCAGTATGTAGTGTGCACATACTAGTGTCTCCCTGACAATTCTGTTTGTATTCTTATCTTCCATCACCCCCTTTTCCTCCTCATCTTCCTCCACCTCTTTTACTCTCTCCTTCTCCCACTCTTCCTCCCCCCCCCCCCCGCGCTCCTCTTCCTCCTCCCTCAGCAGCTGTCTGTACGTTGCTTAGAAGGGGCGGTGGACTAGATATCCCTCTCCTCCAGCGGTGACACCTCAGCACCTGCGCTGAGACAGGTGAGCGAGCTCGGTGACGCGCCCCAATTATCTGAAGTGACACCATGTCAGTGAATTATCTCCGTTAAAAAGTCTGGAGTGCTGAGGAGCAGCAGGAGGCCAGGGGAACCTCAGGCACTATTAATCTGAGAGCCTTGTCGGCATCACACACACACACCCCTGCGCGCAGCACGCACGCACGCACTCGCACACATACACTCATATAGGAATCTGCACACAAATGTATGCATACACCACACGGTGTGTGTGATGAGCTGCTTATCATGGATTCCTGCTGTTTCGGAGTGAGGAGAATGGTAGGCTTGCTTTTTAAAATGCTTTGTATTAATTAACCACCCCCCACTTGCAGTCTCCACTACCACCTTAACCTGTTCATTTTCTAGGCTGTGTTACTTTGTGTTTCATGTCTTGAACAGAAGAAGGCCTTATGAGATCCCCCAGCCTTTAGTAACAACCCACTGTGTGGAGAAGGTGGTACCTTTGGTAATATCCAGTCACTACCAGATACCTATGAGGGGATGAGGGGATAGGGTTGGGGGTTAGAGCCTAGGAGGCTGAGGATGGGTTAGAGGCTAGGTGGTGGGTGTTCTAGGCTAGATGATAAGGTGTACACACAATTAGGTAGGGGCAATAGGCAAGGAGATAGGGTATGGACACTAGGAGGTAGAGGAGTGGAGGTAAATAAAAGGCTAGGAGATAGCAGGTAAATGCTAGGAGGTGGAGGCTAGGAGGTAGGAGGAAGGGTATGGACACTTGAAGGTAGAAGGTCGAGGTAGGAGATTGAGGTTAGGAGGTTGGAAGTAGAGGCTAGGATGTAGCAGGTTAGATTAGCGACTGGGAAATAGAGGCTCGGAGGTAAGCAGTGAGTAGATGGGAATGGGTATGGAGGTCAGGATAGAGGGTGGAGCATAGAGGCTTGGGGTGGATCTGGGACTAAGGGAGCGGATATTAGAGACTAGCAGCCCGTTTGACATCTGCTGACCAGCTGAGCCCCTTCACATCACCCTCCAGCAAACAGCTCCTCCTTTGTCCTACAACTCCCAGGGGGCATTGCCACTCCAGTCCCTGCAAAGGGGGATGGGATGTTGAAAGAAAGCCTGTCTATCATGGTAACTGTCACTTTCTGCATTCAAATTCCTTACCAACCTGTCCCGAGGTGTCCCCGCGTCTTGTTGGCTAAATGTCGAAAGATGCAAGTTCATCTGTTGTCCAGCAGGTGGTGATGTTGTCCCTGGTTTACGAGGCACCTGTGGGAGAAAGCTGAAATGCCAGCACAGTCCTGAGAGAGAGAGAGAGAAAGAGAGAGAGAGGGAGAGACAGACAGACAGAGGGAAAAGAAGAGAGGGCACTAAACAACACAACATCAGACATTTGGTGTTAACACAGTAAAGAGGGCTTATTGTTATTCAAAGTTCCTCCGTCAAGGTCGTTAGGAAGTCGATCGGTGGGATCTCAGTCTTCCCAGTGCCACGAGAACAGACATCCATCTCAATTCCCTCAACATATGTGTTTGAGCTGAGGGGGTATGTCATCATCTAAATAAATCATGGCTGATCACTGTGGTCTCACAACGCGGTGCCCTGTCAGCCTATTCTATTTTACTCTATTCTATTCTATTTTCATGAATATTGCTCTCAGCATGTACATGTAAATTACCCATCCTTAACAACAGTGGATAGGCTAATCCAAAATTGGTCGAGCGAAAGACCCCCTGAAAGACACTCTAAAACACCCCTTCTTTCCCCTCTCTCTCTCTCTCTCTCCCTGCCCTCTCTCTCCTCCCTCACACCAACATTGATTATAGTTAAAAATATGCCTTTAAAATGCTGCTATTCCACAGGATTTCAACTCGGTCAGGCAGATTATCTAGCTGGGCTCAGTGGAGCAAAAACATTCCATAACCTCAACCTTCTCCCTGACCCCTCCCTGCTTTTAACAACTGCCGACATAGTTGGTCTCTGTTATGTGATCATGCTTGGATGAAATCTGTCAAACAGCTCCCTGAGTTATTAGGCTGTCTGCATCTGACCTTTCCGCAATCAAAGATATATGACTTAAGGGCTCGGATTTGCCATGGCAACGGGTCCAATTTGCCGTCGTGAGAAAAGGTCTAATTGTTGCAGAAATTTAATGATCTAGCGCGACATCAGGGGCTGTGAGATTTTATGAACTGTTTACGCTATAATTTTCTTTTGTTAATGCATTCTGCCTTAACCCCCTCGCTGCTGGGAGCCTGGAGGGAGGAGGGAGGGAGGGGCGAGGAGGTAGGAGGGAGGGAGGGGATGTGTTGCCTCTGTCAGCCAGTCATCCCAACCTGTTAGCCTGCATGGCCCCTTTAAAAAGGGCAGTTCTGTCTTTAAGAATAGCGATGTAGACACCAGTAATATATTCTACAAGGTCAAAGACAACTGAGATTAAAATGTCTAATCAGTTAATTTGTTTTATTGAGAAGGACTGGTGTGTGATTGGAGGGGGAGGGAGGGGGGATAAAGAGGAAATAAGACATGGAGAAAGAGAGCGTGTGACGAGCTGCTTAGATTTGCACGTTGGTATTTTGACTGTGGATGTTGCTAGAAAATACGTCCGTGGTATTTTGCTATAGAATGTTGATGAAGCCCTGACACCGTCAATGTTTCTTCTCTCTCTTTCTTTCTCTCTTTCCTTCTCTCATTCTCTCTCTCTCCCTCTCTCTGCATCTTTCTGTCTTCCTTCTTCACCTCTTTCCTTCAATTTTTTCAATCTATGGCACACTCACACACAAAGCTGATTTTATTAGTTGCTGAGATAGCCTTATATTTCATATCTCATTAAATATTCAAAATAAATTCAGCATATTTGAGTTGTTCATACATATTCAGTTTCTGTAACTAGGATCAGAATATTTTGATTGAGCCCGTACAGCCAAGACATTTTGAATTTTCTTTTTGTGTGCAGATAATTCCATTCAGGGGAATGAGATGAATCACAAGTGATCTCATTGTTTTTTTCCCTCTTACAATACAAATTTGAAATACCATGTCTACTGCCACAGTAAGGTATAGTTCAGTCTATGCATTTGATAGACTCTTGATGGACCTGTGGAATACACTGCCATATTTGTCTGTGTTAGAAGGTCTGTAATTATTATCTTATTTTGTTTGCTTACAATGATTGTCAAATGAACTCAATTTAGGTCTCGAGATTGGCTTGTCTTTTTCATGGCTCTGTGAGAATATTCAATCAAGAGAATTGGTGTGTGATTGTAAAATGTGTGTTTGTGTACATGGATATATATATATATGTGTGTGTGTACGCGTGTCTGTGTGTAAGTGTGTGTGTAATGAGTCTTTGTGAATGTGACCTCTATTAGGACCAGAGGAGAGGATCACCCAGCTCTGTTTGCATCCTGTTCAGATGCAGCAGTGGTGGAGCCCTGTGATTTATTAGCACTGGGTGCCAAATGATCAAGATGAAGTACATTTCCATTTTAAAAGACTTTACAGCTCAATCTGGAAAAGTTAGGAGCTGGAAAAAAGCTAAACAACCATCCGGTGAGAGAGAGAGAGAGAGAGAGAGAGAGAGAGAGAGAGAGAGAGAGAGAGAGAGAGAGAGAGAGAGAGAGAGAGAGAGAGAGAGAGAGGGAGAAAGAGAAAGAGAGAGAGAGAGTTTTTTTGAGGAAACATAAATTCTTGATGATATAATCCAGTAATACTTCAGATTTAATATTGCTTTGCTTAAAGACACAGTTTTTAAACAAGCAAAGGTTGTGTAATGAAAACGATGTTCTGCAAGTACATGGGTGGTCATGATCTATTTTCCCTGCAATCAGCATGTTGTTTTAATTCTACATATTTACAATATGTAGCCGATAACATTATGAAAATGTACACTGATAACGCTCCTTATTCCCACGCAGCATTAAAGTGCACATGTCCGTGCTGTATCTAAGTTTATCTATGTGCATATTTTTGTATTTTTGTTTCTGTTTGCGTATTACATTTATGTATGAATGTGAATGTACATTTAATAACAAACAGGCTCACAACCAAAAAAGTGATAAAGTGATTCCTAAATGAAAATACACCTGTCTTTAGGACAAATATGTGCCACTAATTACCTGTCTAACCTAAATCTCCGTGAGCCAGATGTTTCTAAAACACACCGCGACAGAGACAAACGACCCAATCCTGTTTTAGCCTGCACATAAATATAGTAGTGGCTTAAATCATCTTTTCCTTGACCCTGTTAGGAGTTATTCAATGTGAGTTTGAAGTGTTCCGTGCAGAAACTAACTGTAAAGATACCGTAGGTATCTCCTAATCTCTGCTCTTTCCATCGTGTTCCAGCTAGAGGGAGGATTACATGTTGATCTCTTCCTCTCTTTCCAATTCAGATTTCTATTTCATTTGAGTTGGCTCCGTTTCTCCACCCATCCACCCCTCAATCTCCATTCCTCCTGCTTTTTCTCTCTCTCTCTCTCTCTCTCTCTCTCTCCTCTCTCTCTCTCTCTCTCTCTCTCTCTCTCTCTCTCGCTGTAATTCTCTCAATTTCTCACTGTCTCGCACTCTCTGTTTTTCTCTATCTCTCTTTTCTAATCTCTACGCCTGGAGATGTAAAAACAATATTTGATGACTTGTAGGAAGTGGTGAAGAATTTAGAGACCAGCATCGGATTCACAGAAGACCTTGAAAAACTTTCAGGTGTAAGTTACAGTAACTCAATAAGAACCCTTTCATGGGAACAAGCCCTCTAACCCCACTCCACACCCCCTCTACCCATCCTATCCCTCCATCACCCCAACCCCACCTCTTCCTTTCTGTCCTCTCTCCTGCTCTCGCTCTCAATAGAGCAATCAACTATCTCTCTCCCACTCTTTCCCTCTCTTTTCTTCCCTCCCCACCTTTCCTTCTCTCTCTGTCTCTCTATTTCCTGCCTGTCCATATTTGAAGTATAAGTGAGGGGGAAATTATGCGCAGGCACCACAAACACCTCGCCTCTCCAGCTCCTGAAAGGACAGGATAATGAGAGGGAGTACCTATTTGCACAGCGTAATGTGTGTGTTCCAGCCCACGTTAAGACACTTAGACGTCTTTCTACAGACACACACTTCCCCGCCCGGTTAAAGTCTGAACAGGAGAGACAGCGGGAAAAAAGAAGGAGGAGAGAGAAATAAACAGAGAGAAATAGAGAGAGAGAGAAAGAGTGAGAGACGCCATCCATGGTAGATGGTTAGGTTTGGCTGATTGTGTTTTCCGATCACAGTTGGTCACAGTTGGTTGTCTTTGGATCCAGGTCACATGACCTCCAGTGACTGTCAGGCGTGAGAGAGGGACTCGGGCACACTGCGTGATGGTAGGTGGGTTATGATTGGTTTAAGCGCCTGTCAATCTTAATCAGGGCAAACGAATATGGAGCAGAGGTAAATATGTCCATTAGGGGTCTCGGGGGGGTGGGATTAAACAACGATCTTTCTATCAAATGCAGATTTGCCCAATCAGAATGCCATACACAGCCTTCTCCTCTGTGATATCAGCCATGAGCACTCATTCTAATTATTTGGGCAAATGTTCTAATTAGCTATCAGGTGCCCCCCTTATCGCCCTCCCCAACATCTTTTGTATTCAAAATAGGTTCCTAGCATGGGAATATTTTAGGCCATCAGCAAATATTTACCAGTTCCATCTCATTATGTAGGAGCGCTGGTTTGGTCTAAAAAGCTGGCTGTGAATATCTTACGGGCCCTGTGTATAGTGCACTGACTCTAAACTTTGACTTGACCTTTGAGTAGTCTTTCTCTGTTTTTCGCTCATACCTAACTTTCCGGCCTGTTCTAAAGTGGGCCTAGAACGTGTTGTTGAGAATAGTTAACGAAACAAATGGAGGTGTAGGAGCTGGATGGTGTCTTGTTAAATAAGAACTCAACACTGCACTTCCAGTCAGCAGCATCCTATTTAAAAATAAGCTTTTGGTGAAAAGTTGTGGGTGGGGGATTTTTTCCTGAATATTCATTTTAGGGAATCCTAAAATGCTCAAAGTGATACATGAATACAGACAGACAATTATCATCCACAAACCTTCCTGCGATGATGAGACCATAACCAGAAGGGAACCTCTTAGCTTACCTATAACGCTCATTACAAGCACCTGGATCAAAAGTTTTACCCACATTTGTTCTAATGTCTTTAACCACTAGGTGCAAAAAGAGTCAGGATTTACAACCACATTATGAAAAATAACCCTTTTCCAAAACAAAGTGAAAACAATCCCAGGTTTGATGTGTGTAGTTGAGCTTGAAGGGTGGTAAACGGAGGAGGGGCTTCATTGAACATGTCACCCAAGGAGGAAGTCAGAGAATATCTCAGTGCTTTGTCTTTATAGTCAGAGTCTCCCTTCTTAACCATGAACACTAAGCACACATACCCCTACCCCTACCTTTTCTGCTCCCCCAACCCCCTTGGTGCCCCCCTGAGCCTTTTCTATAACCCCACCTCCCCTTCTAACAGTCAGTTAATATCCCCATCCCATGGCCTGTGTCTTATCCAGACACTAACTTACATCTCGTATATCACTGGTTTAGCACGATCAGGGGAAATGCTGACCGTATTCATTTCTGTGGCTTTAGTGATTAGCAAGTTGGCTCTTGTCAATACAAAAGTAATGAATGAGCTGGATGAACGCGAATTGGGCCCATAATCATTTTTTTGTGATAGTTTGATATTGCTGGTCTGCATTTCTTCTTAAAAAGAAAGTGATTAATCAATAATTAATTTGAAGCCAGAACATTGATAGAGGCAAAACGATGAAAACATTTCCCATAAATCTGTGCTTTATTACCGCGGCGATTGAAAGATGTGAAGTGGTGTTATCGTCAGTCATGTTAAGTATGTTGTGAGCATCCTGTATGGTTAGCAAAACCTTCCCATCAAAGACCTCTGGATTTTGTTTACTGCCAAGTGTCTTCTCACACAAGATCTTAGTGTGCTCATTAGTTTCATATCCGAATTTCATCAATTTGAAAAGTTGACTTCAAATATCTGAGGGAGATGAATGCTGGTCAGTCACCTGATCCTTCAGAGTGCTTCTCAAACTTCCGCCAGGCCCCCCTTTAAGACAGAAAAAGGCTCTTCTTGAATGAAATTGATGAACTCTGTAAACATCAAACCTCATTACATCATGTGAGTTACTGTCTGTGTGATTAATTTACTACCAAATATGAAAGCTCAGCTCCGTGTCATTTTGATATGCTGTGCTAGTATTCAGAAGGGAGGTCTCATCTCATGAGTCTTAGAAAGACATGAAACTGTGATTCACATGTGACATTTCAGCCAGCGTTTCGATAACCCCGGCTGGCCTGTCTGCTCCAACGCACCAGCGTGAGAATCCAGCATTGAAAACAAAAGGTCTCAGCCTAAAATATCCACGACATCATCTTTCTCCCATGTACAAGAGGCGTGTGTGTTGTGTTTTAAAGACAATGTGCTGCTTGTGCCAGCACTTTGATGATGGAGCCAAGTGCCTTTCTCTTCTCAGAACTATTTACCAGTTCTTCCTACTGCATTGTTGGAGTCTACCTCTGTACATTTTTATCACACCATTGTTAAGCTAAATGGATTTGTTCTTTTTTCTTCTTTTTTCCCCCTGTACTGCACGCTGCGGTATACGATGTGTGTTCTGTGAGCTGTCCTTTCACCTGGAAGTGTGCTGGTTTGTATTTTTAGCTCCTTCAAGGAGCAGACACGAGCGCTGAGACAAAACATCCTCTTCCACAGAGGAAGACAGAGACGTGGACAGTTGTTGCAGTTAAGGAGTGCCTGTATGTGTGTGTGTGTGTGTGTTTTTGTATGTGCAAGTGTCTGCATGTGTGTCTGAGTGTATGTGTGGAGAAGATGTGAACAACAAGAGCCAAAAAGAGAAGAGAGAAGGAGGAGGAGGAGGAAAGAGGCGTAGTGGTCCAGCCATCTGTTAAGTGTGGTGCCATGGTGCAGGAGAAGGTTAGGTCTGTCCTCAGCCCCTCTGGCCTCACATCAGAGGCCAGCCTTTGGCCCCGCCACGGCGAGGCCAACCCACTCTGCTCTGGGTGATTTAATGAGAGGAGCTGGGTTGACGTGGCCACACACACACACACACACACACCATCATAGATTCAAGCACGTCCAGTTCATTCCGCACCACCATCCCTCCACTTCAACTGACACACACATGTGGAAACTCACAAGACTGTTGGAAAGTTGCAGGCAAGACGAAATATGAAAATAAAAAAAGAAAGAGTATACCCTTGTTGGATGCCCCACCTTTATGTGTTTGCATGTCTGTGTAGAATTTGAGTGTTCATAGAGAAAGGGGGAAATGCTAATGTGTGTGAGTGTGAAAGCCTGCCCGTCTCTCGCCCAGCCAGAAAGTGTGGCAGTGTTTTAATGATGCATCTGCTCATGTCAAATGATTCTGGACACATGGCAAAACCCAGGGCTGCCGGTCTCTTTGATGTCACTGAGCACACACACCCGCACCCACACACACATCCACACGCACACACCCCTACGCACGCACACAAACATACAAGTCAAACACCCCAAAACACACACACATTCACTCCCAAACAGGCACATCCACCCTCCCTCCCATACAGCTATGTACCGGGCACCGGTTCACTCAGGCCCCCTCTGGTGCTGTGGTGGCTGGTTTTAATGTGCCTGCCTAATGATCTGGCACGCCTCAAAAGGTAAATGATAATTTGCTTTAAGTGGAGCCTTTAGGCGGAAAAGCCTTGTCGGGCTCAGCTCTCTGTCGCAGTGTTTACGACACGGAAGCGACAGATTTGATTTCAAATGTGATTTTTGGTCTGAAAACGCTTCACATCGTAACAGCAACGCCGCCGAATGTGGCTGGAACAGACAGCCTTTCCTGTGACCGTTCCCTCATATCCTCAATGAAGGCAGATGGGCGGGCGGCCATTGAAGACTATTCCGATTCCGACGACACACACACAAACACACACAGGAGCAAGAATTACTTATTCTTGGAATGACGGAGCTGTGAAAGTCATTCTGAACATGGAGTCTCTCTACCATCTCTCTGTCTTTGTAGCGAAAATCTAAACGCCTTCAAATGGGCTTCTCCTCACTGGAATGGACTCATTATCACTTGTGCAAACTCTCTCCATTTCATTCTACAGGCCTTTGTGAGCAGTTTTCTTTGCTTGACTAATTCTCACAACTTTTGATACACATGGATCATTTGATAAGTGGACAGTTTGACTGCTGAAACCTTCCTACCTACCAAGCATTTCCACTGAGCCCTGAACCCTGTCACATTATCACTCACATGGTTCCCGATGTTGCCATTGTTTAAAAAAATCAACACTCTGCCCATAAACTCAAGTGCAGAGCCCTGTGTTGTGCCGGAGAGGCGTCAGGGAAGCGGAGAAGAGAGGACGGCTGCTCCAATGCTGCAGAGCTGAGGGGGAACAGGGGACGAGGCAGGAGATCAAACAGGAGGGAGAGGAGGGAGGGAGGACCCAGAGCAGGTCCCCCGGGGCAGGTAATTGGCCAGGCGGGGAAGACGAGAGGAGAAGAGAGGAGTGGGGAGCTGGGGCCTGGATGTTGCATTGAAGAGAGATGAGAGGGCCCTGATGCTAGGAGCTCCCAGCATCCTGTGGTGAAGATGGGGTGTTGGATCAGAGAGAGGTCAGACGCCTGCTTGGTACACTGTCTCCGCTCTCACACGCCCTGCTAAAGACTTTGCGCTGAAGACTCTCTCCACTTTCTCTCTTGCTTCACTCTTTTTTCCAACTTTTCCAGCTTTATTACGGTGACAGTGGAGAGATACAGAACATCTAGGGTGGATAGACAGGGGAGGACATGCAGGACACGGCCTTGGCTGGAAGGGAACCCGGATCCTTGAGTTAAGGTCGTAGCCTACGTGGTATGAGCTTAACTCTGTGATCCATCGGAGCAGCCCCCCCTCCCACTTCTACCCCTTCTACCTCCTCCCGCCGCCTCGCCCTCGCCCTCTCTCCCACCGTACCCCTCTCCACCCTCCCCCCCCACCCCTCTCCCACCCACCCCTACCTAGTCATACAGACATGGGTAAACATGTGGTACTAGATTGCATTTCATTTTCCCAGGATGCCTTGCCTAAATGCAGTCTTTTTCCCTTTATAGACTTTCATCTCTTTATTTCTTCAAGAGAAAAGTTAAGAGAAAAGGAAGCTTTTAAGGCCTGAAGGTGCTGAAGTGGTGGAGGAAATGTGATTATTGCCATGAGCATTAGGACTGAATGGTTAGAGAGGAGAGGAAATGAGAGGAGAGGACGGCAGGGCAGGGCAGAGGAGAGGATGAGAGGAGAGGATGAAGGAAGAGGGGAGGAGAGGAGAGGGAAGGAGAGGAGAGGAGAGGGGGAGATGGGAGGAGAGGGGAGAAGACAAGAGGGGATAGGAGAGAAGAGGATAGGACGGCAGGGCAGAGGAGAGGATGAGAGGAGAGGATGAAGGAAGAGGGGAGGAGAGGAGAGGGAAGGATAGGAGAGGAGAGGAGGAGATGCAAGGAGAGGGGAGAGGAGATAAGAAGAGAGGATGGGATGAGAGAAGAGAGGTGAAGAGATAGTGCTACCAACTCTTTCCTGATTGGATGGAAGAGAAGCCCAAGAGAGAATTCCTCCGGAAATGTGTGGATTGCTCTTAGGAGGGCTTTCCTATCTGCTGTAATAGAGTGATAGAAAGAACATACTGCCCACTGTATTGTAGTGCAATATCCTATTTTACCTCAAATAATCTACTTTAGACAAAAGAGAGAGAGAGAGATAGGGAAAGAAGGAGAGAATGACAGAGAGAGATAGAGAGACACAGAGAGAGAGAGAGACATAGAGAGAGAGAGAGAGAGAGAGAGAGAGAGAGAGAGAGAGAGAGAGAGAGAGAGAGAGAGAGAGAGAGAGAGAGAGAGAGAGAGAGAGAGAGAGAGAGAGAGAGAGAGAGAGAGAGAGAGAGAGAGAGCGCAAAAGAGAGGGAACCCCACATTCCTCACCTCTGTCATCCCACTTTTATGACACCACAGTAAAACTGGGAAAGCCTTTTTAATTACTATTCACATTGAGGTACTCAAAAACACATTTGCTTTAGAAGAAGAATAAACGTCCTGTTGACAATGCTAGACAATGTCTTAACCCCCACCATAATGGCCTCCCCCCGAGCACATGTATTTAAAGACACTGACCAACTCCAGATTACACAGCCGAGCCCCTTTGATATGCAGCTTCCCTTTCGTCGGCGTCCATCTTTGATTTCTTGTGCGACCCGTCTCTCTCCGCACACAGCTGCCGCCTTGCTTGTTGATTTTGGCAACCGCCTTCAAATCTTGTCCGCCTGCTCCCGCCTTTCTGTGGTGAACTCAAAGACAAGCAGCTTCAAACAGGCTTTGGGAGCCACTGTGACGTGAACGTCACTGAACCCCCCTCTCTCTGAGAGTGTGTCACTGCTGAAAGGAGGGCCGGGAGCGCGAGGTTGAGAGTAAAACCCTTGGCTCTTTGTGCGTAAATATAAGTGAAGAGCTAAGGGCCCTGTCCTTCTCCTTCCTACTGAATATCACTCTCGCTCTCTTTTTTTTCTCTGTCTCTCACCCTCTCTGTCTCTCTGTGTCTCCCTCCCTCCCTCTCTCCTACTCTCTCCAACACAAAAGAGCCCAAGGTTAGCAAGGAGTCCCTGATCCTCCTCCAGGAGACACATTCCTCATGCTTGCATCTCATTCCAGTCCTTTCCAGTCCAGTCCATGCCAGTCCGTGCCATGCCGCTCCATGCCAATCTTCCCCATGCCTGGCTGTGACAGGTGCTGTGTGTCTGACCTTGGCTTCTTGAGGAGATTGTGTTTGCACTCCAGCTTCTCTTGATAAGCCCTGTGTCGTCTCCTTTCTCTGTTCCTCTCTGTCCTCCCCCACAAAGCAACACTATGCTGTGTCTACGTCACACTCAGGGAGCCGCAGGCTGGGGCTGACCTGGACACCTGGAGAAAGAAAAATGCCTGTCTGTGTGGTGTGTAATGTGTTTGTATATATCTGTTTAATGTAGGAAATAACCGCCAGATTTCCCTCTGTAAATGTAAAACATGACAGCTGGGGTATGAGAGAGCAGGTCGCTGATGTTGTGGTTAGCTGGTGCTGTGGTTATCTGGTGGTATGGTTAGCTGGTGGTGTGGTTAGCGGGTGTTGTGGTTAGCTGGTGTTGTGGTTAACTGTTGGTATGTTAGCTGGTGGTGTGGTTAGCGGGTGTTGTGGTTAGCGGGTGGTGTGGTTAACTGTTGGTATGGTTAGCTGGTGGTGTGGTTAGCGGGTGTTGTGGTTAGCTGTGTGCCACTCTAACACCATCCCAGCAGCATGGTAACAGATTGGGCATTTGGGTGAGGATGGAGGAGGGGGAGACAGGCGGGGGAGGGAGCGAGGGATGGGAAGGGGGCAGTACTGGAAGGAGAGGGGAGTAGATGTGATCCAGAGTGTGTGTCTGTGTGTGTATGTGGGTGTGTGCGTGTGTTGGGGAGGGCGGGGGGTGGTGCTCAACGCGGTTACCACGGAAATGGATGTGTTGGCCTCATCAGCGTGTTCCCAGCTGGTGGAGCGTTAGGGAGCACGTCTTGGCAAGCGCCCGCTCAGGGGGGAGTTTGCATCTGTGCTGCCTTGGCAATCAGCTGGGGGGGGGGGGGGGTAGGGTCTGATCACCCCCCCTCCTCTCTCCTCTCTCCTGCTCACCCAACCACCCACCCACCCCATGCCCCCCCCTGCCCCCCTTCCCCTCATCAAGTCTTAAAGGGAACCCAGTGTCAAGGCACACTGCTCTGGTCTCAGTCATGTGACACACATGGATCACTGAGGGGATGCTGTGAAGATGATGTGGTGCCTCTCTCTCTCTCTCTTACTCTCTCTCCCCCAATTCTGTGGCAACGTTCTCTTCCGCGTCATTTTCTGACGCTCAAGCCCTCCCTCTTCTGTGGTTCTCTCCCCCTCTCCCTTCTCTCATTCTCTCCATTACTCACT